>NW_012118744.1:533404-545680 GCF_000951035.1 Colobus angolensis palliatus | reverse complement strand
TAAATTTGTTCTCCTTGCCTAATTCCTCTGGCTATGACTTCCAATGTTGTGTTGACTAGAAGCGGCAAGAGGGGGCATCCTCATCTTGTTTTTTAATTTTTTTTTTATTTTTATGAGTATATAGTAGATGTGTATAATTATCAGGTGTACAAGATATTTTTGGTACAAGAATACAATGTGTAATAATCATATCAGGGTAAATGGGGTACCCCTCACCTCAAGAATTTTTTATTACTTCTTTGTATTACAAACATTCCAATCATACTTTTTTAGTTGTTTAAAAATGTACAATTATCATTGACTGCCGTCATTCTCTTGTGCTATCAAATACTAGATGTTATTAATTCTATCTAACTGTATTTTTGTACCCATTAAACACCCCCACTCCCCTCCAAACACACTACAATTCGCCACCTTTTGTAACCATTATTCTATTCTCTATCTCCATTAATTCAGTTGTTTTATTTTTTAGCTCCCACAAATGAGTGAGAACATGTGAAGTTTGTCTTTCTGTGTCTGGCATATATTGATCTTAGACGAAAGCTTTTAACTTTTCACCATTGAGTATGATGTTACCTGTGGGCTTGTTATACAACTTTTGCTTTTTTTTTTTTGCAAATTTAATTCTATTTTGTTTTACTTTCTGGGATATGTGTGCAGGACATGCAGGTTTATCACATAGGTAAATGTGTGCCATGGTGGTTTGCTGCACCAATCAACCCATCACCTAGATATTAAGCCCAGCAAGCCTTTATTGATATGTAGTCTTTGCGTCTATTGATAATAGTAATAGAGAAACAAAACAGTTGGTGCAGAAAAACCCGGGAGGAGACCCTTCCTCAGCATCCCCTAGGGGTCTGAGGAACCTCCTCCCCAGCTAACCGGCTCCCAACCCAACCAGCCACCAACACCGAACAAGTGTTCCAGCTTTCCACTGGTGCCGCTCTGAGAATTTCTTCTTCGGTGAGTACTCCCCTTTGTTAACCATCTCCGTCCGTTTCCGTGTCCTTGGCCTAGACTTGTACCTACGCCCAAGGACGTAGCCACCCTGTGGCGCGGTGAGGGCTTCAACCCGGAGACGTCCGTCTTGAAGTTCCTCAATTCTCCGTTAGTGGCTCCAGGAGCCCCTGGTCTCCAGCAGCGGTAAAGGACGCTTTGCCACTGCGTGAGGTCGGTTTCCATTTCTGGTGGTTAAACAATGGGAACCTCACAATTGAAAATCCCTAGGAACACCCCCTTAGGGTGTCTCCTCCAAAACTTGGAAACCTTACATTTAGCTCAAGATTTAAAACGAAAGCGGCTAATTTTCCTTTCCACTGTGGCATGGCCGCAGTATAAATTAGACAACCAATCTCAATGGCAACCAGACGGGACACTTGACTGTTACATTCTATTAGATCTCTCTAATTTCTGCCAAAGGCTTGGAAAGTGGTCAGAGATTATCTATGTCCAAGGCTTTTGGGACTTGCGCTCTCGCCCAGACCTGTGCGCCCAGTGTTCAATGGCCCAGGTCTTGTTAGCTAAAACCCAGCCCTTTGGCCCCCACACCACAAGCGGAGGAAGATTCTACATCCATCTCAGAGGGGGCCCACGGCGGGGCACCTCCCTCCCGACCTACCAATCCCCCTCCCTATGCTCCTCCTACCGCCCCTCCCATTTACCTCCCTCTTACCTCTCCCATTTCCGCCCACACTCGCTCCAAGACCGCGGTAGCGGCCCCCACTAGTCAGCCCTCCACCAGTCGGCCTGCCCCAACCCCCTCTACCAGTCAGCCTGCCCGGACCCCCTCCTACCGGTCAGCCGGTCTCAACCTACCCGACTGGTCAGTCTGTTTCAACCTCCCCTGTTAGTTTGTTGGCCTCCCTCTGAGAGGTCGCCGGAGCCGAAGGTCTAGTTAGAGTCCATGTCCCTTTTTCCTTGGCAGATCTTTCCAAGATTGGAAAACGGCTTGGCGATTTCTCTGCTAACCCCACCCTATATTCCAAGAAGTTTCGATACCTATGTCAGGCATATGATCTAACCTGGCATGACTTACAGGTCATTTTGTCCTCCTCCCTTAACCAAGAGGAAAGAGAGTGTATTCTTGCAGCCGCCAGGCAACATGCAGATCAATGGCATTTAACTGACGCCACCGTCCCGTTAGGAGAGATTGCTGTCCCGTCCATAGAACCAGATTGGGACTACCAACCACAACAGCCCGGCCGCCCTAGGAGAGACATTATGGTTCAATGTCTCTTGGCTGGTATGCAGGCAGCCTCTAACAAAGTGGTCAATTTTGATAAACTAAAGGAAATCATCCAGCACCCAGATGAGAACCCGGCTTCCTTCCTAAATCGCCTTACAGAGGCACTAGCCCAATTTACCCGGCTAGACCCCACCTCCGCAGCCGGGGCAGCTGTCCTAGCCTCCTATTTTATCTCCCAGTCAGCCTCAGATATTCAAAAAAAGCTAAAAAAGGTTGAAGATGGGCCTCAAACCCCCACACAGGACTTAGTAAAATTGGCCTTTAAAGTTTTTAACTCCAGAGGAGAAGCAGCTGAGGCCGCAGAGCTAGACAAGGAGAAAAGAAGGGCGGCGCTTCAGGCGCAAGCCTTAATGGCTGCCCTCCAACCAGCGTTGCCCACTCTGCCGGCAGGGAAGACACAGGGCAAGTCTCCTAAGGGTGCTTGCTTCAAATGCGGAGACCCCAAGCATTGGGCCAATAAGTGCCCTCAGGCAAAGGGGAGTCTACCATCCAATCCTTGTTTCAAGTGTGGCACAACTGGGCATTGGGCCAGTAAGTGCCCAAATTCTCGCTCGCCTACTGTGCCATGTCCAGTATGCCATCAGGAAGGGCATTGGAAGTCTGATTGCCCCGCTGGCAGGACAGGTGCCACGCCTTAACGTGGTGCCTCTCCTCAAAGATCGGAAGGCTCCTTCCAGCTCCTACACCTCGATGACGATTGACGACACCCCCACTCCGAAACCCCAGTCACCCTCGCTGAGCCCAGGGTAATGCTACAGGTAGCGGGTGAGCCAATTTCTTTTCTCATCGACACGGGGCCTATGTACTCAGTTTTGCCATCCTATAGTGGACCTAGCCAACCCTCCACTATTTCAGTAGTGGGGGTAGACGGTAAGCCATCTAACCCTCGCCAGACCCCAATGTTAAACTGTTGCCTGGACTACACAGGTTTTGCCCACTCTTTCCTCATCATGCCCTCCTGTCCCACCCCCCTTTTAGGACGAGACATCTTAACCAAACTCAAGGCTTCCATTAACCTGCCCTCTCATCCTCTCCCTGGCTCCAACGTCACCCCAATAATGCCTTTGTGCACCCATAATCAGGGCCCCAATCCACCCTCCCCAGCATTCCCAGTGCCAGTCGAACCCCAGGTGTGGGATACATCTACCCCAGTCATTGCTCGATACCACCCGCCAGTCCTTATCCACCTAAAAGACTCTACCCGCTTCCCATCTCACCCTCATTTCTCTCTCTCACTGCGTCACCGGCAAGGAATCAAACCCATCATCGACCGTCTACTCCAACAGAAGATTTTGATCCCTACCCATTCTCCATGCAGCACCCCCATCCTCCCTGTTAAGAAACCCTCAGGAGCTTACAGACTAGTTCAAGACTTACGTATCATTAATGAGGCAGTAATCACAACACACCCAGTAGTCCCTAACCCCTATACCCTTCTTTCACGCATACCTCCTGAGACCTCCCGCTTCACGATCCTTGATCTAAAAGATGCATTCTTTTCTATTCCTTTACACCCTGACTGCTACTTTCTGTTTGCCTTTACTTGGGAAAACCCCCAAACCCATACATCTACTCAGTTAACCTGGATCGTTCTCCCCCAGGGCTTCTGGGACAGCCCTCATTTATTTGGGCAGGCATTAGCCAAAGATCTGACCCAGTGTCCGATCAGTTCTAGCACAATTATCCAGTATGTTGATGATTGACTTCTGTGTAGCCCTTCACATGATATCTCCCTACAGGACACCGCCCTCCTCCTCAATTATTTAGGACAGCTAGGTTGCAGAGTCACCAAACAAAAGGCCCAACTTTGTCTCCCTGCAGTTACATACTTAGGTATAGAACTCACTCCTGTGTCCAAGTCCCTTACCATAGATAGGTTAAGTCTTATCCAAGACCTCGCACCCCCCAACTAACGGGGACGAAATCTTATCCTTTTTAGGGTTAGTAGGCTTCTTCCGGCATTGGATCCCAAATTTTGGAGTCCTGGCCAAGCCCCTCTACCAGGCTGCAAAGGAGACTCCAACAGGACCCCTGTCTAATCCAAAATTAATCACAACTCATTTTATGCGCCTTAAGTCATGTCTATTGTCAGCCCCTACTCTTTCCTTACCCAACCCCCTGTACCCCTTCTACCTCTTCACTGATGAACGTCACAAGATAGCTACAGGTCTCCTGGCCCAGCCAACAGGCACAACCTTCAGACTGGTCGCTTATCTCTCCAAACAACTAGACACCACAGTACAGGGGTGGCAGCCTTGCCTACGCGCTCTTGCTGCAACGGCAGAACTAACCAAAGAAGCTTTAAAACTTACCTTAGGAGGCCCCCTTACGGTCCATTCTGCACATCGTCTTCAAGACTTAATTTCCCACCAATGCATCAGTCATCTCACTCCTTCCCGCATACAGTTATTCCGTGTCCCATTTTTAGAAAATCCTGACATTAAAATAGCCACCTGTTCTTTTCTCAATCCTACTACTCTCCTGCCTACCCCAAGTACCTCACACACCCCAGAACACTCATGCCCAGAGATTATCCAGTTAGCTCTCCCAACCCATCTCCCCTTACGGGATCAACCCATCCCAGACCCACAACTGACTTTCTTTGTGGACGGGAGTTCATTCGTTGACCCCCATGGAAACAGACACGCAGGATATGCAGTAGTTACAAACACACAGGTAACAGCAGCCAAGCCTCTACCATTAGGCACGACCTCACAAAAGGCAGAACTCACTGCCTTAACCCAGGCACTCCATCTTTCTAAGGGAAAAACAGTTACTATATATACTGATTCCAAGTATGCATACATGATAGCACACACACACTCTGTCCTCTGGCAAGAACGTGGGTTTTTAACCACCAAAGGAACCCCTATCATAAATGGGAAACATGTCCAACGGTTGCTAGAAGCTCTAACCTCCCCTAAAGAGGTAGCTCTAGTTCATTGCAAAAGACATCAAAAGCCTACCAACCCCATTGCCCAAGGCAACAACTTGGCCGATGCCACTGCAAGATCCATAGCACTATCTACAGAAAAACCTCGATCCTTATGTTTCTTAACTCCTCAATACACCCCTTCTTATTCCTTAGAAGAAAAAAACAAGCTTTTACAGGACCCACATGCAACTATTACCCCCGACCAATGGATCTTTATCCATAACCGTGTCATCCTCCTTGAAGCTCAAACACAACACATCCTAGGAGATATTCACGACTCTTTACACATCAGACACCAGGCTCTATAAAACTTTTTAAACCCCATCACTGAGTGTCCATCCCTTCTGTCTCACCTCAAGAGAATTAGCCAACAGTGTTTAATCTGCCTAAAGGCAAATGCTCAGGGGGGAATACGCAACGCCCATCCAAGTCATCAGCTCAGAGGACATCAACCCGGAGGAGATTGGCAGATTGATTTCACCCACATGCCTAGGCACAAAAAGCTTCGTTACCTACTCACCCTGGTAGATACCTTTTCAGGATGGATAGAAGCCTACCCCACCACAGGAGAAAGTGCATCCACTGTAGCCTCCATTCTCGTAGAACAAATCATTTCTCGTTTTGGGCTTCCCCAGTCAATCCAATCTGATAACGGCCCGGCTTTTATTTCCAGAGTGATCCAGCTAGTGACAGATTCTCTCAACATTACTTGGAAGCTACATATTCCATACCATCCCCAGTCATCTGGAAAAGTTGAACGGGCAAATGGACTCATCAAGCAACAACTAACCAAACTTTCCATAGAGACACATCAATCGTGGATAACCTTGCTTCCCCTTGCCCTTACCCGGCTACGAGCTACACCTAGAGGCCCCACAGGTCTCAGTCCTTTTGAATTAGTATACGGGCGCCCCCTCACACTACAAGAACTCCCTCCCCTCCCCACGCCGTTAGCACCCTACTTTCCATACCTTTCTCTCTTAAGACAATTACTTAGAGAACACGCTGAGAGGTCACTTCCCCACCCTACACAAGGAAATTCGGAAGCACCCTCAGCCCTTTCACCAGGCGACCAGATTTGACTCAAGGACCTGCACGCAAAAGGCCTTATCCCTAAGTGGAAAGGTCCATACACAGTAATTCTTACCACTTCCACAGCAGCCAAACTCTTAGGCCACAGTTCTTGGGTCCACCTTACTCAACTGAAAAGAACTCTGCCCCCTCAGGCTCAGTGGCAGTTCGCTGAAGTGTCACCCACCCGTCTGAGAATAACCAGACTAAATACAAACTAAATGAGCTACGCTCTTCTGAAATTCTCCTGCTTTCTCATTATTCTCCATCTCAACTTAACTGAATGTCCCCTTATCGACCCTCTAGAAACCTTCCTTCCCGACACTTCCCCCGCCCAGTAGGTCTCCCTACTTGTTATTCTCATGGAGGACCTAGCTTGGCAAGGTGCCCTTTATGATTTCAGCAATGTTGAACTTACCCTCTACACCTTTGTTACCACTATTATGGTTCACTCTAATTATTCCTGCTAGCCTTACTAATCCTAAATTTGTATGGAGATTTTCTATAACTGAAACCTGGTCTGCCGCCAACCAGGCTCACTCACAAAGGCAGGGTACTGCAGATTGCTCCGCCCAGGGCTGTCAAGCTGCCCTCCTCCTTAACTTTCACCTGAGTTCTGTCGGCAACTATGACCGCCCAGTCATATGTTTCTTGTACGACCAAACTGAATATAAGTGTAAAAATGGCTGGCAAGAGAACAACCTGGGGTGTCCATACAACTGTTGCAATACACATGAGATAGGTTTCATGTGTGCAAATGGCATTTGCACCCCCAATGATTGACCTTTTGTAAGAAATAGAACATCAGGAGGATATATTCTTAATTTTAGGGATCCCTGGGACCCCCGGTGGGCTCAGGGAGTTAAAGGTGGACTATATGCAACATCTTGGTCCTCATATCCCACCGCAACCCTCCAAATAAAGAGAGTATACGTGCAACAAGTACTCCTCCCTAAGAGTAAACAAGTACATCTTCCTAAGAGTGTACAGGCCCTACAAAATTTAACCTCAGTTGTAAAATCTCATGAACAGAAAATACAGAAGCTGTTAAGTTCCCCAAGCCCCCCTAACAATGAGGACCCATTCTCATGGCTAACACTTGTTCGCCAGGGACTTAACTTAACCCAGGCTGCTGGAGTAAGGAACCTCTCCCACTGCTTCCTTTGTTCTGCACTCGGAAAAGCTCCCTTAGTGGCAGTCCCGCTACCAACCACTTTCAATATCACCACCAACTCTACCAGCTCCTCTCAAGCCACATCCTTGCCTCAAGTCCCATTATACCATAATCCACAGAGTCAAACTCTTCCTTTTTGCTACTCTACTCCAAACTCTTCGTGGTGTGATTGCACTCAAGCTCCCAGCAGGACCCAGATGGCCCCCGTTGGAGGCTACTTTTGGTGTAACCAAACTCTATCTAAAACTCCTAACCATACCTCCATCACCCAATCCCTTTGCGTTCCAGTATCTTTAGTGCCTAACTTAACCCTATATAGCGAAGGAGAATTGTCCGAACTAGCTTCCCAGCTCAGCCCCAGCAATAACATCCAAAAGCAGGCCGTTTTTCTTCCCTTAATTATCGGGGTTTCCCTAGCATCGTCCCTAGTAGCCTCAGGACTTGGAACAGGGGCCCTGACCCACTCGATTCAATCCACACAGACACTTTCCACTCAGGTTCAGGCAGCCATAGAGGCTTCAGCTGAAAGCTTAGCCTCTTTACAATGTCAGATCACCTCAGTGGCCCAGGTAGCAGCACAAAATAGATGGGCATTAGATCTTCTTACTGCTGAAAAAGGAAGAACATACCTCTTCCTAGGAGAGGAGTGTTGCTACTACGTAAATGAATCAGGCCTGGTTGACACCAACGTCCAAACATTAAACAAAAAAAAAAAAGGAACTTCAACAATTTAACGCCCCCTTAACCCCTGGACCACCAGTATGGCTGCTGCCTGTAGTACAGCAGTTGCTTCCATTCCTAATTCCCATACTAATCCTCTGCCTTATGTTATGTCTTGCTCCCATTCTAATAAAATTTCTCCGAGCCAGGGTCCAAGAAATCACCGAGTCACCTTCAGCCAAATGCTCCTGCATCCCTACGTCCAACTGCCAACCTCAGACCCTAACTACACCCCTTAACAGCAGGAAGCAGCCAGACAGACAACGGCACCCTAAATTCTTATAATCAATAAGAGGTTGGACTGTTTGGGTGAGGGAGAAGGGACAAGATGGAGGAAGGTGAACAAGATGGAGCAGTCCCTGTTGTTTCCGGGTTCTTCATCACAGATTTTCCCATGCCCAGGAAAAATTCCCATGTCCGGGAAAAGAACCAAATCAACTGAGCATGCACAGAGTGACATCAAGCTGGGGACACCGAAATTCAAGAAGCCACTCCTACACACACGTCCCAAACTCCTCCCCTCCTCCTCCCCTTCCAGCTCCCAGGCATAAAAGTCCGCCACCGGTAAGCACTGGTGTGACTTCTTTGGCCCCCTCATTCGTGGACTGGAGAACCTCAGCCGAGAGCGCCGGCGTGACTTCCCTGGCCCTTTCCCATGGACCAGTGAACTTCGCCCAAGAGTGTGTGCATATTTGCAAATAAAAGGGCTGCCATTTTCTTCGCTCGTTTTGGCCTTTATTGATATTTAGTCTTTGCGTCTATTAATAATAGTAATAGAGAAACCAAACAATGCGTCTGTGATGCTAGCAGAAAAGTCATTAGAGAGGCTATAGAAGGTCGTGACAGAGTTTGAAATGCCTGTTATTCCAGTACCAAGAGTAATAGTGGAGTCAGAAAGTCCTAAACCGAACAGCAAGGGAATTAGTGGAATAAATCTTTTTTGTCAAGTCAGTGTCATTAGGGGAACAGGTAGCTCTTCAGTCCCATTTGCAAATTGAATTTTGGGAGTAAGAAAAACTAGTGTGCATGTGCCTGTCCAATTAGCAGGTAGACACATGTAGGTAGAGTATCCACAGAGGAAGAAGAGACCTTGTGTGAGGCAAAACCAGAGATGCAAAGTTAAAAGGTGAGAGGGAGTGCTGAAATTGGTGTCTTGTACCCACACTCCTAGGGATCCAGCTAGGGTGGCAGCCATCAGAGATTGTAATGGGGACTGATGGGGTAACTGCATAGATGGAGAGGTTCAATTTTCATGGTGTATGAGAAAACGTTGAGTGTCTACGAGAAAGGTTTTACTGTTATTTCCAGGACTGGATATAAGTAAACCAGAAGAGGGCCTGGGAGGAGAGTCTGACTCTCCTTAGCAAGGGGAAGGTAGCCAAGGATGGAGTGAAATACAGGGTAAATGTCTTTCTAAGCAATAATTACTGCTAACTTTATTAAGTTTGCCAGTATTGATAGACAGCTTGTCTGTAATATGGAGCTAGAAGGCTCCAATTGTTTCAGTGATGTGTGTAGTTGGGCTTTGGAGATGAAGAGTAAAGGAACATCGAGAAGGTGAAAGGTTACCTAGGGGAATTCCAGTGGGTCTTTGCTGAGATATACATAAAGGAGCAGCCACAGGAATAGTAGTTTGTGTTGTGAGAGGTCCAAATATGGGGAGATTAGAGTTGATATAAGAAGAAAGGTTTTTTAAGTAAGTGCAGAGGAGGGCGGCAGCTTGCTGATGTGAAATGTCTTGGGAGGTCTTGCTGGACCTCTCTAGAAAGCAAATGAGTCATTCAGGAGGGTAAAGGTGAGGGCTGTTAAAGGAAGTTCGGAGGTGTAAGGAGACAGATGTTGCCCAGTCTGCCTGAAAGGTGGGGACAGCTGTGTAGGCGCTGGAAGAATGGGAAATACAAAACCAGCAGTTATTCGCTAAGGAGAGATTAGTAACGGCTAGGAAAGAATGGGTAAGGTTGATAGTGTGGTGGAGATAGCTGGGGAGAGGTAGATGGTAGCATAAGAATGGGAATGAGAATAAGAGTGAGTATAAAAGTAAATAATAGAACTTCATCAGGGTGGAAGTATTGGAGGGTGCCCTGCCAGCAAAGATCATCTATCTAAGAGGGAGTTAAGAGTGGCGATTTGAGGATAGCACCAAGAGATATCAGCTGTGATGGCTTGAAGAAACAGTGTAAGCTGACAGTGTAAACAAGAGTAGGGCATTTATAAGTAGTTGAGAACGGAGAATAGGAGTATGACTAGACAGAAGATAGTAGGGATGACTAGTTTTTGGGGCTTGGTCCAAATAGTGGGGGTCACTTCATAAAGCCCTGTTGCAAAAAGTAGGGTAAGGACAAACAGACCTAATAGAATTAAGGGGTGTATTAGGCTCATAAGGGTTATTACTGTTCTTCAGAAATACGAGTGAGTTTAAGGGAAGTAGGGGAGAGTACTTGCGACTTCCAGGAGGAAAAGGAGGGATTAGTCTGGCTGTGGACTAATGGACACAGCTTTATTCTGGAATGGTGAACCCAGTGGGGAGGATCCTGCAGGCGGATGGCAGTCAGGGTACTATGGATGACTAAGTAGGGTCCAGTCCATCGAGGTTGTAGAGTTTGAGGGGTCAGATTCTTAACAATAACTGATCGTCCACCTAGGGTGTCTTCATGTGACTGAGAATCTGGAGTAGGCAAGAGAATATTAGCAGCTTGGCAATTTCCTGTCTAGCCTGCTGGAAGACTGGAAGATAGTCACCTACAGCGCTGGTGTCTGGGATGAGGTTGGGGCTGAGCAAGAAAGTGCTTCCATATAAAAGTTCAAATGGACTGTACCCTGTAGTATCTCAAGGACAGACTCTAATTCTGAGAAGGGCAAGAGGTAAAAGTACTGTCGAATCCTTTTTAAGTTGGAGGCTGAGGTTGGTGGGGTGTGTCTTTAAAAGACCATTAATCCATTCTACCTTTCCTGAAGATTGAGGATGGTAAGGGATATGAAGGTTCCACTGAATACCAAGAGCCTGAGAAACTGCTTGGGTGATTTGACTGTTAAAGGCTGGTCCATTTTCAGACTGTATAGAGGTGGGAATGCCAAACCAAGGAATTATGTGTGACAGAAGGGAAGAAATGATGGCGGTAGCCTTCTCAGACCCTGTGGGAAAGGCCTCTACCAATCCAGTTAAAGTGTCTGTCCAGACTAAGAGATACTTTAGTTTTCTGACTCGGGGCATGTGAGTAAAGTCAATTTGCCAGCCCTCAGCAGGGGCAAATCCCTGAGCTTGATGTGTAGGAAAGGGAGGGGGCCTGAACCATCCCTGAGGGGTAGTAGAATAGCAGATGGAACACTGAGAAGTGATTTCCTTGAGGATAGATTTCAATGATGGAAAGGAAATGAGAGGTTCTAAAAGACAGGCTAGCTGCTTGTAACCTACATGTAAGAAGTTATGAAATGATGATAGAATAGAATGGACCTGTGAGGCTGGAAGGAGATATTTTCCTTGGTCTAAGAACCATTTGCCTTGCATGGGAAGAGATTGATATGTGGAAGTTTCAGCTGGGGAGTAGGTGGGAGTGACCAATGTGAAGGAGAAAAACTGGCCATGAGGGACAGAAGTTGGAAAGCTAGCTGCTTGTCTAGTCATCTTATCAGCGTAAGCGTTGCCTAGCGCAATGGAATCTGATGCCTTTTGATGCCCCTTGCAGTGAATGACACCAGCTTCCTTTGGAAGTAAAGCAGCCTTGAGCAGAGTTTTTATTAAAGAGGCATTAATGATAGAGGACCCTTGTGTATTGAGGAAACCTCTTTCAGCCCATATAACTGCACGGTGGTGCAGAATATGGAAGGCATATTTAGAGTTAGTATAAATATTTATACGTAGTCCTTTTGCAAGAGTGAGGGCCCGAGTTAAGGTAACTAGTTCGGCTTGCTGAGAGGTAGTAGAGGGGTGCAGAGTGGTAGCCTCAATGACAGATGTAGAAGATACTATTGCATAGCCTGCCTTTCCTGGTGAGAGGCAATTAGGCCTGGTGGAATTGCCATCAATAAACCAAGTGTGTTGCAATCTACTCGTCTGACAAAGGGCTAATATCCAGAATCTACAAAGAACTCAAACAAATATACAAGAAAAAAACAAACAACCCCATCAAAAAG
>NW_012118744.1:523097-532514 GCF_000951035.1 Colobus angolensis palliatus | reverse complement strand
AAAAAAAATAAACCAAGTGTGATCAGTGTGAGGAATAGGAAAGAAGAAAATGTGGGGAAATGGGGTGAATGTCAGGTGGAGCAGAGAGATGCAGTCATGAGGGTCAGGTGTGGTATCCCGAATAATGTGGGAGGCCCTATTGAAGTCCGGGCCA
Source organism: Colobus angolensis palliatus (assembly GCF_000951035.1). Classification (NCBI taxonomy): domain Eukaryota; kingdom Metazoa; phylum Chordata; class Mammalia; order Primates; family Cercopithecidae; genus Colobus; species Colobus angolensis. The sequence goes on along the minus strand of NW_012118744.1, from coordinate 532,360 downwards.
GGAACAATGGTAATTGTGGGAGACTCAACAAAGTGTGAGTATAGCTGAAGGAGCCAGGGAGCAGAAAGTATATGCATCAGGTGTGAGGAAGAAAATAGATTTTGGAAGTTATGTGAGCTGTAGAGAGTGAGTTGAGCATGGTTTGTGGTTTTGAGGGCCTCTAAAAGTATTAGGGTGGTAGCAGCTGCTGCACAGAGACATGATGGCCAGCCTAAAACAGTAAAGTCAAGTTGTTTGGACAAAAAGCCTGCAGAATACGATCCCGGTCCTTGTGTAAGAATGCCGACTTCACAGCCCTGCACTTTCTCTGTGTGTAATGAAAAGTGTTGGAATGAGTCAGGGAGAACGATGGTGGGGGCAGTCTCTAAAGCTGTCTTCAAGGAATGGAAAGAGGAGTGGGGAAATTATTTAGGATCTATGGGGTCAGCTAGGTTTCCTTTTGTGAGTTTACATAATGGTTTTATTAGGATGGCAAAACCAGGTATCCAACGGTGAAAGTATCCAGCTATGCCCAGGAAGAAGAGGAGTTGTTGTTTTGTAGAAGGAGTTGAAGTTTGAGAGATCAGTCAGACATGATTGGCAGGGAGAGCACGTGTGTTTTTATGAAGAATTATGCTGAGGTAGGTAATAGATGGAGAAGAAATTTGAGGTTTGGAGGGGGATACCTGATATCCTTTGGAGATTAAATGCTGAAGGAGCCGAAGATTGTCTTGTTGAGAAGATTCAAAGAAGGGGCTACAAAGAATAAATTCATCAATATATTGAATAAGGTGAGAATCAGAGGGGTGGTAAGGAAGTAAATCATGAGAAAGAGCTTGGCTGAAGTAATGAGGGCTGTCCCTGAAACCTTGTGACAGCACAGCCCAGGTAAGCTGCTGGGACTGATGGGTGTCAGAGTCAGTCTAGGTGAACAAAAAGAGAGGCTGGGACAAGGGGTGCAGGGGAATAGTGAAAAAGCATCTTTAAGATCAAGAACGGAATAGTGAGTTGTGGAGGAAGGTATTGAGGATGAAAGAGTGTACGGGTTGGGCACCACAGGGTGGATAGGCAAAACGATCTGGTTGATAAGGCACAGATCCTGACCTATTCTCTGACTTGTCCAGTTTTTGAACAGGTAAAATGGGGGATTTGTAAGGAGAGTTTATAGGTTTTAGAAGCCCATGCTGTAGCAGGCAAGTGAAAACAGGCTTTAATCCTTTTAAAGCTTGCTGTGGAATGGGATATTGGCGTTGAGCGGGTGATTAGCTTTTAATGGGATGGTAATGGGCATGTGATTGGTTGCCAGGGAGGGAGTAGAGATGTCCCATACTTGTGGGTTAAGGTGGGGGGATATGAGAGGAAGATACAAAGAAGGCTTTGGGTTGGGGAGAAGAGTGGCAATGAGATGTGGCTGTAGTCCAGGAATAGTCAGGGAGGCAGATAATTTGGTTAAAATATCTCGGCCTAATAAGGGAACTGGGCAGGTGGGGATAACTAAAAAAGAGTACATAAAAGAGTGTTGTCCAAGTTCGCATCAGAGTGTGGGAGTTTTGAGGGGTTTTGAAGCTTGGCCTTCAACACCCACAACAGTTATTGGGCAAGGGAAACAAGCCCTTGAAAAGAAGGTAACATCATCACTTAAGACAAGTACCAGCCATTTTCACTTCTTTTGTGGTGGAATGTCATCCGTTAAGGCAAGGACTGGCCATTTTCACTTCTTTTGTGGTGGAATGTCATCAGTTAAGGCTCGGACAGGGCATTTTCACTTCTTTTGTGATGCTTCAGTTACTTCAGGTCATCTGGGCATATATACGTGCAAGTCACAGGGGATGTGATGGGTTGGCTTGGGCTCAGAGGCCTGACATGTACTATCAGTTGTAATGTATCCTCTGTATTTCTGAGGTATCAGTTATAATGCATCTTTTCACTTTTCTAATTTTGTGTATTTAAATCTCTCTTCTTTTATCGTGTAGCTAAAGTTTCCTTGATTCTATTTATCATTTTACAATATTCTTGTTTACCTTTTCTGTTGTTTTTCTAGTCTATTTTATTTATGCGCTGATCCTTGTTTCTGCCTTCTTACACTAACTTTGAACTTAGTTTACACATCTTCACTCAGCTCCTTGAGATCTTATGTTAGTTTGGTTGTTTGAGATTATTCTTCTTTTTTGATGTATTCATTTTATCACAATAAGCTTCTCTCTTAGAACTACTTTTGCTATATCTCAGTGGTTTGTAAATGTTGTGGTACTATTTTATTTTCTGTGAAGATATTTTATATTTCTCTGTTAAGTTCTCCTTTGATTCATGGGTTCGTTTGGTACCATGCTGGTTAATTTCCATATATTTGCAAATTTTCCTGTATTTATTTTTTTCCTGTTGAATCTTAGTTTCATACCGTTGTAGTCAAAGAAGGTACTTAACATAATTTATATCTTCTGAAATTTGTTATGACTTCTTTTGTGGCCCAACATATGACCTATCTTAAAAATGTTCCACGTGTGCTTGATAGAAATACATACTTTGCTCTTTTTGGGTAGAATGTTTTGTATGTGTGTTCACCCCACTTTATCTAAACTATAGTTCAAGGGAAGGAACAAGATGGCTGACTAGATAAAGCAAGGAAGCACCTCTTACACCAAAAGAAAGCAAAATATTTAGTAAAGCATCACACTTTGAACAGACATTTTGAGAGAAAATACTACAAGTCAATAGATAGGTGACACAGACACTGAGGCTGAAGAGGGAGGAAGCTAAGAAACTCATATCCGGTCACCAAGCACCAAGATCAGCTCACAGTCCTGAACAGATCCTAAGAAAGGGATGAGTGAAGAAACACTGGGGCACCACACTCCCCCATTGGATCTCTGAGATCCTAAATACAAGAGATCCCATGACCCACATAAACATTTGAATTGACAGAGCAAACTACGTGGAGAGTAGGTGAAGGCAGAGATCAAACATGTGCAGACCCCAGAAGATTTTATGGCATGCAGAGGAGCTGCAGCAAAATGCGACTGTAGGTGCCCATTTGCCAAGATTCTCCATTTTTTCTCTAAGTGGCTATAGCCCCAGCTGACTGTTAGGCCAGGAAAAAGCAGGCCTTCCTTTCCTGTTAGACCATGGCACATTTTATCTGCATGGCCCCTTGTCTACTGGCTCCTTCTAAAGTAGTCTGCCTGGCTGCTTCTGCAAGAGGATGCACACAGCACAGAATTCTCTGCATCATCTTCGTGTGTTGGTGGCTTGGGAGCAGTTTGGCTCCACCAACACAGCTAGTGTTTGACCCCAAGTACCCAGGAGAAAAAGCCACAGGCCCAGTCCCAACCCTCTAGTGTTTGAACACACAGCCCAGGGTTATTGAGCTGAGATCTGTGGCCTGAGCTTGAGCCGGAGAAGAGCCCCCAGTTTCAGAACACTGCAAAGCATAAGGAATCTGTTTGTGTGCTGAAATAGGAGCTAGGCATTTCTCCCTCTGAAAGACTGGCCTGGGTTGACCTGTTGGCTAGCTGCAGCTTTTGTCTGAGGGAGCCGTGTGAAACAGAACACCTGGAAAATCTCAGCGATCTGGGTGCAGAAGGCCTGGAACAAATCTAGCTGGTCAAGCCAGCACATGAGTAGACTCCAAAGGGAGACTCCGACAGAAAACTGCAAGCTTGGAGGAACTCACAGCCATCTGCTGGGAAAAAAAAAAAAAATACCCAGGCTGCAGATGCTACACTAGATGGAAATCTACAGAACCACCACCCTACCTTTGAGTTCTCTGCCCTTTATACACTGCATCACCAGACCACTCAGACATACCCCACAACCCACTGTGACCCTGCCAGGTTGAGAGAACCAGTGGATCACTGGGCAGTTGCAGGTCTCCCAGTGGCCTAACCTTCAGCTCACGTCACCACAAGTGAAGGAAGAGTGCAACCCACAAGGGTCCCCTTGAGGCTAAAGAAATGTGGGTGCAGCTCCAGTGATCAAAGGGGCTTTCCCCAAGCTTAGGAACAGACTTGGTGAGGGGGTAATCTCTCATCCCCATCCCCCATATGCCCCTTCCCAGAGCACTGCTGCATATGCATTGAAATGGAAAAGAGGCATGAAGCTAAGAATCTCTCTGCCAATACTTACTCTTAAGCACTGCCTACTGGATTGTAGCCTGCACTACACCACAAAGCAAAAACAAATTCCTTCAGCACCCAGTCAATGCCTGTAAAACCCAAATGAGAAAGCCAGCTACAACTAAGAAACCCATATGCCTTGGCCTTCTGAGAGAACCCAGAAATAAAGCAAATTGACTATACCCAACATACACCACAGTCAAACCCTCAAGAGAAAAAAAGAATATAAAAACCAAAAGTTTCATTTAAACAACAACAATTTTAAAAAGATAAAGGAACACCATCCCCCTCGGATGAGAAGGAATCAGTGCAAGATATCAAGCAAATTAAGAGGTCATAGTGTTGTTGTAGCAGGACAAGCGGTAGACAAAACTCCTCAGACACCAAGTTAAAGAAGGAAGGGGTTTATTCAGCCAGGGGCATCAGCAAGACTTTTGTCTCAAGAGCCGAGCTCCCCGAGTGGGCAATTCCTGTCCTTTTTAAGGGCTCACAACTCTAAGAGGGTGCTTGTGAGAAGGTCATGATTGATTGAGCAAACAGGGAGTACGTGACTGGGGAATGCATGCACCAGTAATTAGATCAGAACAAAACAAGATAGGGATTTTCACAGTGCATTTCTATACAATGTCTGTAATCTATAGATAACAGAACCAATTAGGTCAGGGGTCGATCTTTAACTACCAGGCCCAGGATGCGGTGCTGGGCTGTCTGCCTGTGGATTTCATTTCTGCCTTTTAGTTTTTACTTCCTCTTTCTTTGGAGGCAGAAATTGGGCATAAGACGATATGAGGGGGGGCATAAGACGATATGAGGGGTGATCTCCTCCCTTACTCCCCCCTTTTGAGACTCTCACTCATTTTATTAGTGGAAGTTCTCACTTTCATTTTCACTACCCATGTCTTCTTGCAAGACAAATTGATAGTGATTCATATAGCACACTTGTGCATTATGGTGAACTAAGGTAGCGATGAAGCTTTTTATCATTCGAAGAAGTACAGGTAGCAAACAAGGGAACAGTAAGTTCCTATTACTATTATAACTCTTATAATAAGAGTTTTAAATCCTCTTAGTGCTGGGAGCCATTTTCTAAACATGGCCCTGGAATGAAATCTATGCCACACTTGCATAGGCACATGTGCCAGTTTTGTCATATCTCTAACCATGTCTTCAACTACTTGCCTTTGATTATCTATGTGTAGGCAGCGATTAGTAAGGTTAAATTTCCTACAGATCTCTCCTTCAGCTGCTAGCAAGTAGTTGAGAGCTAATCTATTTTGATAGATAGCATTTCTCATTTGAGTTTCTTGCCGGGCCAGAATAGTCAAGGCTCTGCTGGTTTTATTAGTGATTATTTTTAAGACAATTTGTAACCATATGATTCGGTTGATCATGTAAATGGGGGTCCAGTATCCCCATGAGCCGTCTTGTGCTATGTAGCAGGCCTATAATATTGTATGATTCTCTCAGGGGACATTTATCTTTTTTTCAATTTCTTATAGCTATGCTTCTCTTTTCGCAGGAAGCATAGAGAGGGAAGCCCAGGAGTTCGCCTGTTTTTATGGGCAGTAGGAAGAAAGATGGTTTAATAGTGCCGATAACACAACTACCTGCTCACTGGTCAGGTAATTTGGCGTAAGCTCTATGCCCACATGTCCAGTGTAATCCAGTGGAGACTGACCAGTCCCGGTAGGACTCTGGGTGGATCCTACCCATGGTTTGCAACTTTGGGAATTATGACTGTTTTTGTGGTATCACTGTACAGTTTCTGTCTCAGACAACTAAGTCATCCTATGGGGTCAGTGAATTCTTTTCTTTCTCTAGCTATGCAATATTGTCCAATAATTGAGGCTTTTAGGACCCAGAAATTATCAGGGTGATTCTTTTGAGCTGGGAATTCATCAGGATGTGGGTCTGTAATTCTTGGGTTTCCTATGGCTATTGATCTCTTATTACAGTTCCTCCACATACATAACATGAAGTGTTATTGAGAGACTGTGCTACATGCTTGACTAATTGCAAAAACACATTTCTTGTTTTTCCTGGAATTTCTGGTACTGGCACACTGAGTTCATCATAGAAAATTTGAAACACTGGCTCAGGAGAGCATTTGTAAAATTCTCCTTGAACCAAGATATTTACTCAAGGATCCAGTCTGACCCCATCAATTCCTAAGGTCACATGCTCTTCTTTTTTCCAGCAAGGATCAAGGGCATTGGTTTTTACTAGCTCTAAGGGGTTACATTGTTCCTTAGTACAGGAAGGGTCATTTTTTCCTTTCTGAAGCTGGACTGGATCCTTTTCATCATTTTTTTTTTCTTTTATCCAAGTGGTCTAAATGACACAAGACCATTATTTACATTTATTTCCACACAGTCCTAATTTATGACAGATGTACTTATTTTCTGCCATATAGCCTGTTTTCTAATTAAGAGAACCACACCTTATTCCTAACTTATTACTATTAATGACAGCACAGGCATCAAATTTTAAGGTGACTTGTTTGGGCACCCTTTTGTTTGTTTGTTTGTTTGTTTTGGCTAACACTTTACTCATATTGTTTATGAGCTTCCACCAGTCCTCAGTCCTTAATCTTATTTTAAGACCTATGTTCATGGGAGGCTCAGATGGGTCATAACACACATCACGTTGGTCATTTCTTGGGCTACATACCTTGTATAGAATAACATTATACAAACAAGTTCTTTATAGAGTTCCAGTACACTTATAATAACCGTAAAATAATAGGACCATAGCAACCTTTTGTCCTACCTCAGTGACTGGATGTATACACTGGGAACAGCCCTCAGTTTGAGGAAGGTCAGTTGAAGTCCTTACTGTACAAGTCCAAATTTTAAGGAAAATGAGTCCCGTGATGAGTTTCCTCATGCTTCAGCCATGCGTGGACCAGTCAGCTTCCGGGTGTGACTGGAACAGGGCTTGTCGTCTTCTTCAGAGTCACTTTGCAGGGGTTGGTGAAGCTGCTCCCGTTTACGTACCGCTTACAGTCTACTGATGTTTAAAGATGGTCTCAGAGGTTGGGTCTGCTAGAATAAACTGAGTCCAATACCTCTACACAGTTATGCTCAACTGGGCTCTCTGATACTGTGAGCAAGGTGGCGGGGTTTAGGGTTTTGCAAACTTCAGTGGTTATGTGGGGATTTTCACATAGCAAGCTTTGGTACTTGGTTAATCTAGCATTTGTTAACCAATGATGTCCTTTGGTATTTATTAAAGTTACCACAGCATGGGGGCCCTTTATATTCAGGTTTTGCCTAAGGGTTAGTTTATCTGCTTCTTGTGCTAACAGGGTCTTTGCTGCTAGGGCCCCTAGACCTGGGGGCTAGCCTTTGGAAATTCTGTCTACTTCTTTTGAGAGATAGGCCACTGGCCTTGACCAGGCCCCACAGTATGGGTTAAAACTCCAACTGCCATTTTTTCTCCTTCTGACACATAGAGTGTAAAGAGTTTTGTCAGGTCAGGTAGCCTCAGGGCTGGGGCCGACATGAGTTTTTCTTTTAAGTCATGAAAAGCTCATTGCTGTTGGTTGTAATAGATGTAGTTTATCTAATCTACATTTTTGTTACCTGTCACCTAAAATATTGATTCAAATCCTGCAGCTATTTGATTTCAAGCTTTCATTGATCTGGTATTCCTCATGGGACTCAATTGCATCTAAATAGACATCAGAGTCAAAAGACCCATAAGAGGCTTCTCTCACTTTATGATGTCTTATTTTTTTTTTTTTTTTCCTTCTGGTTGATGAAATGCCAGGGTGAAAGGGATAGCCAATTGGACTAAAGTACAAGTGCCACTCCAGTTATTCAGCAGAGTGCCCATTAAAGGTCCACCGCGATACCACCACACATCCACTCAGGGATGAACAAGGGCTGACTGATGGATAAGCTCTTGAAAATTCTTAAGCTCACTGCATCCTTTCAGGTCTCTAAGGACTGCTAAATTTCCTCCCTGCCATGAGAGACACAAAGTGAACTTAGTGTTGGGAGATGGAAGCTGGATGGCCCTCGGGGGCTAACCCGCAGGGACTTTGGGATATAGCAGAGAGAGCTTAGCATGACTTATTACTCCAGGCTGTAGAATCCTGGAAAAGAGCTATCATGCAGCCTACGCCTGGTTGACTGCAGGACCACCTTAGTGGAAGGGGGACAATCTGGGCCTCTGGCCTGCCATGTGCACAAGCATAACAATTGCTTTTGTTTAATGTGCAGATGGAATATTTGGTCCATTGTAACCACGCATTTGCATCTTGGTGTCCTGTCTTAATTGCTAAAGTTTAATTCTTTAACTTCTATGATCCTCTAATAAAATGAATGTATGGTTTTAGAGAAATTACAAAAAACAGTTGAGGCAGTCCATCCTTGCTCTTTAGTGGTCCACAGAACGTTGGACCAACTATGGCATGAAAGCTGTACATTGGGGTGCAACACTTCTGGTTGGCACTGGGGTCTTTATCGAAATCTCCCCAGATTAAATGGTCCTAGTTTACTAATGCCTAGTCTGAGGAGAGTCAGGAGGGACAGAAGTACTTTTCTGAAGTAGAAAGCTGTCTTTCACTTGGCAAGTCCTCACAGAGTGTAACAAGGCAAGCATTAAATGCAATAGTTTGAGACTAAATTGACTTGGTTATACTAATAACTATATGGTCAGCAATAGAACGAGGAAAGAAGAAAGAGGAATAGAATAGATTAAAAGAGTTAATTTTTTTAAATTAGGATACAGATTGTATATTTAGACAATACAATTGTGTTTTCTAGGTACAATTAGAGAGGAATAGAATAGATTAAAAGAGTTAATTTTTTGTAAAAAATTAGGATACAGATTGTATATTTAGACAATGCAATTGTGTTTTCTAGGTACAATTAGTGTACTGTGGTTAAATTTTTCTTAGCTTTAGTTTGGTAGTTTTCCCCTGGGAATATGGCCCACAACTCTGGCGGGGTGGGGGGGTCGCACTTTCTTGACTCGGGTGTGATGAGTCCATCCTTATCTTGCTGTACGAACAGCAGTTTTGGTGGTTAGCAGCACAAGGTAGGATCCTTCCCAGGCTGGCTCAAGTTTTCTCATTTCCACCTTTCGATGAGAACGTGATATTCAGGCTGGTGCTGGTTTACCTGAAATTCTAGGGGTGGTACATGTGCTAAAAGACTTTCAGTT
>NW_012118744.1:506096-518810 GCF_000951035.1 Colobus angolensis palliatus | reverse complement strand
CTCAGTTCAAAATGCAGAAATTACCGGTCTTCTGTGTCCTTCGCGCTGGGAGTTGGAGACTGCAGCTGTTCCTATTCGGCCATCTTGCTCCGCCCCGGCTTTGTTTTATTTCACTCAGTCACCATGGAATAAAGTCTCACTTCAATCTGGCAGTTAGGGTCTCCACAACGTAGTCCCCACTGATGCGTGCAGCCACAATCTCACACAGCCCGTGTTCTAGTACTTAGACTGGGTTCACTCTGAAGCAAATCCCATGCCCAGAGGTACCACAGGAGGGAATCCTGAATGGGAGAAGGTGAACAGGGCCAATCCAGCATCAAGACTTAAGTATAGGGCTTTTCTTCCCCAACTGAGACCACACCTTGTTTATATTAATAATGTTGTCAGTGTTCCCAATATAGGTATTCCAGACATCCAAACGCAGAATTTGCTTTTTCTTCAAAATGAGAGCATGTTGGCAGCTGAAAATATAAGTATATGGAAAGGTTGTGAAACTTCCTTCAAATTATTACCCTGGAACAATGACAATAGTTGGGATTTCTCTTTTGCAGAGGGAAGAGAAGAGGCAGAAATTCCAGTCCTCCTTCCAAGTATATATTTTTTAAGAAATTGACCTTTTGTTTTAAATGTGGGGACCTTGGCAGTGGACTTTATAGTCCTTAGTGCCTTTTTACTTAGAAATTTCCTTTAGCACCTATTTTTATTAGTTTTTAAACCAAAGAAAGCCAAATACAATTTTACATTTAACAATGCTTCTCATATGATTTTTATACCAGATAAGCTAAATTTTATCTTTATATTAGTGTGTTATTAATGTTAAACCTAATTTTAATAACCTTGTAGACATATTTATTTAATTTTTAAAGTTTGACCATAAGGTAAGATTTTATAGTCTCTTTTTAACCTTTATAATTTTTGCTAAAAAGCAGGTTGGTGCTTTAAGAAAAACCTGTTAAGCATTTACTTTAATTTCCAGTTCACAGAAAAACTGGGTGATACTTCTTTAACTTTAGCTAATATGTTTACACACAGAAAGTTCTTTACAATTAACATTTTAAACCTTGCTTAAAACTTCAAAACAGTAATTTTTAACTTTTTAAGGTAGGTAAAAATATACATTCTTATGCCTCCTTATAATCCTTTTACCAAAGGCATATTTTGCTATTCTTATACACTTTGCACATAAACTATTTTTTTTAATAGTTTTACATTCAGGAGGCCTAGTTACTTTTAAATTATACAACTTTTTTGCATAAATTTTTTAACACACCTTTTTTATAACCTTTTTTTCCCTTTCATGAGTTTTACAGGCAATTTTTTTGACATGCCTTTACTTTCTGACTTACTACAAACATTTCTGTCTTTAAACAACCAGTTAATTTATTTCAGGACAAGAATTTACCCTATAACACTCTTTTCATATAAATTCCACCTCCCCCTTTTTTCTCCCCCTTTTTTTTTTCAAAGATGATAACCATTCTTTTCCAAAGCAAACCTTTTTTTATGTCTGTGGACTAGACTGTCTAAGGCCACAAGAATAGAATTACTATAATACATGTTACACAGTTAACTTTTAGCAAACTTTAATTTTGTTGAAAACCTTGTAAGTTTGGGATTTTAATTACCCTTTGCTATTAATAAGACCTTGTTTTGTCCAAATTAGAAGTGGTATGATGGCTTTTAAAGGAACAGGGTACACTTTTTTTAAAACTACTTGTATATCTCTTTCTTTCTTTTTCTCTTTGACTTTGTCTCTCTCTCTTTGACTATCCTTTTGCCTCTGTCTCTTCCTCTCTCTTTCTGCCTCTGTCTCTCTCTCTCTCCTTGACTCCTTCTTTGTCTGTCTCTTCCTCTCCATCTCTTCCTCTCTCTCTCTCTTTGCCTCTTTTCCTCTCTGTCTCTTTCCTTTCTCTCTCTCTCTGCTGGTCTTTCCTTGCCTCTGCCAGCTGCTTATTCTGCTGTTCTCTCAACCACTGTGTGTTGAGGGCAGGGAATCTAAAACAAGCTGGTCTGGATTCCCTGGCTTACAGGTTACCTTGTGCCATGCCTTTGAAACCAGGGACCTGTCAAGGGTTCTTCTAATGGCCAACCTACCTCTAATGCTGGCCAGTCTATCTTACACATAGTTTTAATCTTCCTGGTGTCATAGTACTCCATAGTCTCCCTTAAATCCTTTTTTTGAAAATTTTCAACATATTTACTAGTGGGATGGGCTTACTTTGTGCCTCACCCATGTTTCCTCTAGACAAAACACCATGCTCACACCACACGTGCACCACAAAACAAAGAACAGGTAAAAAGGGCACACACACACTTTTGTAGTTTACATCAAACCAAAATCAAAACCAAAATCAGAGTATCCAGAAATCAAAGCCAGATCAAAACCAAAGTATCAAGCAATCCAAGTCAATCAAAAGCAAAAACCAAAGTGCCAGTACAGGGACACTGTGAGTAATCAGCCCACACTTCCACTCAAATGGAGTGGGCAAGTTCCCAAGACTGGTCCTGTCATGCAATTCAAACCAAATCAAAACCAAAACCAAAACCAAAGTGCCGATAAAGGCACGCCATGGGTGATCAAGCCATGCTTCCACTCAAATGGAGTGGGCAAGTTCAGAGACTAGTCTTACCAAGTTTTATATGTCCAGACTCCAAGTGCCCATTCCTTCCCAGTGTTCAGCCACTGCATTGTTCTTCCACGGGGGCCTGCCACACACTGTTCTGGCAAGGTGTCCCACCAGGGCAAATGCCTACCCGGGAGCGCTCTCAGGATCCGTGTCACTTGGGCTGTTCAGAGTCCCCTGCAGGGATGTTCCACAGGGCAGGCTTAAGCTGCCTAAGGAGCTGCCTTGACCATCCACCGTTCATCTTGCTTCCAGGTCAGGAAGCCAAGAAATGTAGCAGGAGGAGTGGCAGACAAAACGCCTCAGACAAAGAAGGAAGGGGTTTATTTGGCCAGGGGCATCAGCAAGACTTCTGTCTCAAGAGCTGAGCTCCCCAAGTGGGCAATCCCTGTTCCTTTTAAAGGCTCACAACTCTAAGAGGGTGGTTGTGAAAAGGTCATGATTGATTGAGCAAGCAGGGGGTACGTGACTGGGGGCTGCAAGCACCAGTAATTAGATTGGAACAAAACAAGATAGGAATTTTCACAGTGCATTTCTATACAATGTCTGTAATCTATAGATAACAGAACCAATTAGGTCAGGGGTCGATCTTTAACTACCAGGCCCAGGGTGTGGCACTGGGCTGTCTGCCTGTGGATTTCATTTCTGCCTTTTAGTTTTTACTTCTTCTTTCCTTGGAGGCAGAATTTGGGCATAAGACGGTATGAGGGGTGGTCTCCTCCCTTAATGTTTTTTACTAGGGGATTGCTTTAGCTCCCCCAGCAATGGATTCTAACCATGTTGAAATGTCTGAAGTGACAAGCATAGAATTCTGACTCTAGATGTCAAGGAAGTTAAATGAGATTTAAGAGAAAGTTGAAATGTAATCCAAAGAGGTAAGTAAAATGATCCCAGAGTTGAAAAGTGACATAGACATTTAAAAAAATAACTAAACTCAACTTGTGAAACTTAATTTACTACAGAAATTTCAAAGTATAGTTGAAAGACTTAAAATTAGACTAGAGCAAGTAGAGGAAGGAATGTCAGAGCTTGAATACTCTTTCTTTGAATCAACCCAGTCAGACCAAAGTGAAGAAAAAAGAATAGAAAAATGAGTAGAGCCTTCAAAAAATGTGGGATTTTGTAAACAAACCAAACCTATTGAGGTGGCAGAATAGTGCCTGGAGGCAAGGAACATGGGGCCAATCCATGCTGACTTCCTATAACTAAAGCAAATGAAAGCACTTTAGCAATGACAGTAATGTGAATGGCTTGATAACTTCACTTCATTGTCTCCATTTAGGCCATTTACACTTTGTAACTACACATGCATCCTCATCATTTACATAGACCACATTCTCCAGGTGACATTCTGTCCTTTTACACTTTGTAACTTCGTATTTATCCTCTCCATTTACACAGATCACACACACCAAGTAACATCCTCTCCATTTATAATAGGGTGCATTCTGAGTAAATGACTCTGTGACTTCACTTCATTATCTTCATTTACATAGACTATTTCCCAAGTAACCAATGGGAAACCTCTAGGGTATTGAAACCCCAGAAAATTCTGTAAGTGGAGCTTTTGAGCCTCTATGCTTGGGCCTGCTCCCATACTGTGGAGTGTATTTTTGTTCTCAATAAATCCCTACTTTTGCTTTCCTCACTTCGTTTTTGCATTTCATCCAATTCTTTGTTCGAGATGCCAAGAACCTGGACACCTTCTATCAGTAACTTATTGACACACTAACATATCTAAGAGAAAAAGTGAGAGAGTAAACAACTTGGAAACCATGTTTGTGGATATGGCCCATGAAAATTTCTCCAATTTTTCTACAGAAGTTGACATTGAAATTCAAGAAATTCAGAAAACTCCTGAGACATACTATACAAGATGACTGCTCCAAGACATGTAGTCATCAGATATTCCAAGGTCAACATAAAAAATAAAATCTTAAAGAAATTTAGAGAAAAGAGTCAAATCATTTACAATAGGAACCCCATCAAGCTAAAAATGGAATTACCAGCAGAAAACTTACAAGACAGAAGAGATTGAAGGCTTGTTTTCAACATTCTTGAAGAAAACATATTCCAACAAAGAATTTCATATTCCTACAAACTAAGCTTCATAAGAGAAGAAGAAATAAAAACGCTTGCATACATGCAATAACTAAGGGAATTTGTTTCCACTAAACCAGCCTTCTAAAAGATTTGTAAGGGAGTTCTAAAGATGGGAAAAAAAGAACAATACTTGCTATAACAAAAACGCAGTTAAATACATACCCCAGAGATGCTATAAAGCAACTACACTATCAAGACTACAAAGCAATTAGCTAACATCACAACAGGATCAAAATCTCATATATCAATATTGATTTTGAATGTAAATAGCCTAAATGCCCCACTTAAAAAAAACACAAAGTAGCAAATTGAATAAAACTATGACTCAATTATTGATGTCTTCAAGAGGCCCATCTGACATGTGACTACACCCATGGGTGCAAAGCTAAGGGATGGAGAAAGAACTTTAAAAATAAAAAGCAGGGATCACTATTTTTATATCAAATAAAACAGACTTTAAACAAAAACAGTTAAAATAAAAGGACAAATAAGGGCATTATGTAGTGACAAATGGGTCAATTCAACAAGACTTAACTATTATAAGTATACATACACCCAACATTAGAGCACCTAGTTTAATGAAACATGTATGTCTAGAACTAGAAAAAGCCTTAGACAGCCACAGAATAATAATGGGGTACATCAACACCACACTGAGAATATTAGGTTGATTATCAAGGCAGAAAACTGACAAAGACAGTCTGTATTTAAATTAGACACTTGACAAATGAGAACTAATATATATATTTCACCTATCATCCATAGAATATACATTCTTCTCATCTGCTCATGGAACTTAGTCCAAGATTGATCCGATGCTCAAGCATAAAACAAGTCTCAATAATTTTTTTAAAAAATCATACCTAGCATAATCTCAGACCACAATGGAATAAAAACATAAATCAATACCAACAAGATCTCTCAAAAATCACAAAATTAATTGGAAACTGAAATACTTGTTCCCGAATGACTTTGGGGGTAAACAAGAAAATTAAGGCAGAAGTCAACAAATTCTTTGAAATAAATTAAAACAGAGATACAACAAAAAATCTCTTGGATGCCACAAAAGCAGTGTTAATATGAAAGTTTGTAGCACAAAATACCTACATAAAGAAGTTAGAAAAGTCACAAGTTGACAGTTTAATGTTGCACCTAGAGGAACTAGAAAAAAAGAGCAAACTAACCCCAAAGCTAGCAGAATAAAATAAACAAGTAAAATCAGAGCAGAATGGAATGAAACTGAGAAATAAAAATTTATAAAAATGATCAATGACACCAAACAGAGAAGATCCAAAGAAGCTCAATCAGATGACAAAGATGACTTTATAACTGATCCCACAGAAATCAGGTCTTCAGAAACTATGATGAACATCTCTATGCACAGAAACTAGAAAATTTAGATAAAATGAATAAATGTGTGGAAGCACACAGCCTCCTGATATTGGATCAGGAAGAAATTGAAACCCTCAACAGACTGATATAACATGTTCCAAAATTGAATCTGGCATAAAATACCAACCAAAAAAGCTGTGGACGACATGGATTCATAGTTAAATTCTACCAGATGTACAAAGGAGAATTGATACCAATTCTACTTAAACTATTTTTAAAAATTTAGGCAGAGGGACTCTTCCTTAACTCGTTCTACAAAACCAGTGTCATCCTAATATGAAATTCTGACAAACACACATGAAAAAGAAAACTAAAAGCCAACATTCTTGATTAATATATATGCAAAAATCCTCAACAAATAATAGCAATGTGAAACCAGTGGCCCATAAAAATGTTAATTCACTGTAATTAAATAGTCTTTATTCCCAGGATGCAATGTTGGTTCAAGATACACAAGTCATTAAATGTGATTTATCGCAGAAACAAAATTAAAAACAAAAACCACGTGATCATCTCAAAAATCCTTTGATAAAACCTAACATCTCTTCATGATAAAAACCTTCAACAAACTAGGCATTGAAGGAACATACCTCAAAACAATAAGAATCATTTATGACAAACCAACAGCCAACATCCTTCTGAAAGGACAAAAGCTAGAGTCATTCCCTTTCAGAACTGTGTCAAGACTGGAACAAGCCTACTATCACCACTCCTATTTAACATAGTACTGGCAGCCCCAGCCAGAGCAATCAGTCAAGAACAAAAAATAAAAGGCACCCGAATAGGAAAAAACAAAAACAAAAAACGTCAAGCTGTCTCTCTTCTTTGGTGAGATAATTATATCCCTAGAACACCCCAAAGACTGCCAAAAGGCTACTAGAACTGGTAAACAATTATAGTAGGGTTTCACAAAACAAAATTAATATTCCAAAATTAGTAGCATTTCTATGCACCAATATTATCCAGTTTGACTGTCAAATCCACAAAATAATTTTATTTATAATAGCTACAAAAAGTGAAATGACAATAAATATAGCTAACCAAGAAGATGAAAGATTTCTACAAAAAGAATTACAAAACACTACTGAAAGAAATCAGAAACAACACAAGTAAATGAAAAAAAAATGCTAATGGATTAAAAGAGTCAATATTCTTAAAAGGCCATACTGCCTAAACCAATCTACATATCTAATGCTGTTCTTACCAAAATACCAATGTTGTTCTTCAAAGATTTAGAAAAATTTATTCTAAAATTTATATGGAACCAAGAAAGAGCCTAGATAACCAAAACAATTCTAAGCAAAAAGAACAAACCTTGAGACATTACACTACCCAACTTAAAATTATACTATAAGGCTATGGTAATCAAAACAACATGGTACTTGCACAGAAACAGACACAGAGACCAATGGAAGAGAATAGAAAACACAGAAATAAAGCTGTACACCTCCAACAATCTAACCAACAAGGCTGACAAAAACAAATAACGGGTGAAGTACTTCCTGTTCAATAAACAGTGCTGAGATGAAAGCCATGCTATCGGCAGAAGAACGAAACTGGACTCTTTTCAGTATACACAAAATTAACTGAAAATATATTAAAGATTTCAAGGTAAGACCCCAAACTGCAAACATCCTAGAAGACAACTTGGAAAATACCATTCTTGACTCTGGACTTAGCAAATAATACTTAGCTAAGTCTGCAAAAGCAATGGCAATGAAACAAAAATTGACAAGTTTTTAAACTAAAAAGTTTGTTTAAACTAATTAAACTAAAAAACTTTGACCATCAAAAGAAACTCTCAACAGAGTAAACAGGCAATCTACAGTGTACCAGAAACTATTGACAATTTATGTATCCAACAAAGGTCTATTATCCAGAATCTAGAAAGATCTTAAACAATTAAACAATGAGAACCAATTAATCCCAATAAAAATGTTCAAAAGACATGGACACTACTCAAAACAAGTCGTACAAGCATACAACAATCATATGAAAAAATGTTCTACATCACTAATCATTAGGAAAGTGCAAATTATAACCACAATGAGACACCATCTCGTGTCATCTGTCAGAATCGCTATTATTATTGTTACTTATTATTTTAGTATTTAAGACAAAGTCTCACTCTGTCACCCAGACTGGAGTGCATTGGCTCTGTCTTGACTCTGTGAAACATCTGCCTCCCAGGTTCAATCAATTAATGTGCCTCAGCCTCCTGAGTGGCTGGGATTACAGATGCATGCCACCACACACAACTGATTTTTTGTATTTTTAGTAGAGACAGAGTTGTGCTATGTTGGCCAGGTTTATCTCAAGATCTTGCCCTCAAGTGGCCCACCATCCTCAGCCTCCCAAAGTGCTGGGATTACAGGCATGACCCACCATGCCTGGCCAAGAATCGTTATCATTAAACAGCCGAAAAATAACAGATGCTGGTGAGGCTGTAAAGAAAAGAAATGCTTTTATACTATTAGTGACAATGTAAATTAGTTCAGTCACTGTGGAAAGAAGTTTGGGGATTTATCAAGGAACTTAAAACAAAACTACCATTTTACTCAGCAATCTCATTATTGGATATATATCCAGTAATAAAATTACGTTACTAAAAAAAGCCATGCAGTCATGTTTATCATAGCATTATTCACAATAGAAAAGATAAGGGATCAATGTAGGTGTTCATCGATGGTGGATTAGATTTTTTGAAATGTAGTATATATACACCATGGAATACTACACAGCCATAAAGAGGAACTACATCGTATCTTTTGCCACAACATGGATGCAGGAGACCATTATTCTAAGCAAATTAACCTCAGAACAAAAAAGCAAATACTACATGTTCTCACTTGTGAGCAAGAGCTAAATTTTGGGTACCCATGGATAAAAAGGTGACAACAACAAACACTGGGGACTACTAGAAGGAGGGAGGGAAGGGTAAGCATTTAAAAACTAACTGCTAGGTACTATGTTCACTCCCTATGTGACAGGATTATCTGTATCCAAACATTAGCATCACACGGCATACACACATAACACACCTGCATATGCACCCCAAGAATCTAACATGAAAGCTGAAATTATAAAGCAGGTAAAATAAGTTCAACAGAATTTGAATGCTAATTTTATACCTTGCAACTTTACTGAATGCATTTACTAATTCTGAAAGTGTTCTGGTGGAGTCTTTACGGTTTCATGCATCTCAGGTTATGTCATCTGCGAACAGAGATAACTTCAATTTTTCATTTTCAATTTAGATTCTTTTTATTTATTTCCTCACTAATTTCTCTGGCTAAGATTTCCAGCACTATGTTCAATAGAAGTGGCAAAAGTGAGCATACTTGCCTTGTTCCTGATTTTAGCAGAAAAACTTTCAGATTTTTTTTATTATACTTTAAGTTCTAGGGTACATGTGCACAACGTGCAGGTTTGTTACATATGTATACATGTGCCATGTTGGTTTGCTGCACCCATCAACTCGTCATTTCATTAAGTATTATGTAAGCTATGGGATTTTTACATATTCTATTTATTATGTTGAGTTATTTTTATATGTACTTATTTCAGAGTTTTAAAAATCATGAACTGAAGTCAACTTTTGGCAAGTATATATTGTTTTATTTTGATTTTTATAGGTTGATAGTAGGTCTATATGTTTTTGGGTATATGACACGTTCTGATACAGGCATGCAATGCATAATAATTACATTATGAAAGATGAGGAGGCCATCCAATCAAGCACTTATTTTTTGTGTAACAAACAATCCAATTATACCCCTTTAGTTATTTTTAAATGTACAATTAAATTATTTCTAACTATACTTGATCTATTGTTCTATCAGACAGCAGGCCTTATTTATTCATTCTAACTATTTTGTGTATCCATTAACCAACCAACATACCCAGTAGCTCCCCAATACCCTTCATGGTATCTGGTAGCCACCCTTTTACTCCCTGATCTCCATGGGTTCAACTGTGCTGATTTTTAGATCCCACAAATAATTGAGAACAGGCAATGTTTGTCTTTCTGTACCTGGCTTATTTTACCTCACATAATAACTTACGGTTTCAACCATGTTGTTGCAAATGACAGAATCTCACTTTTTATGACTGAATAGGGTGTATATGTGTCCCCTCGCCTTTTTTTCTGTTTTTTAAAGAATGATGCAATCGTTTTATTTAAGTGTTGATTTTTTACATGAATACATACTTTAGTGGTGATTTCTGAGATTTTCGTGCACCTGTCACTCAAGCTGTACCCAGTGTGTAGTCTTTTATTCCTCACCCCCTCCCACGCTTTCCGTTGAGTCCCCAAAGTCTATTGTATCATTCTTATGCATTTGCATCCACATAGCTTAGCTCTCACTTATCAGTGAGAACATACACCTCTTGGTTTTCCACCACTGAATTATTTCACTTAGAATGCTGGTCTCCAGTTCCATCCAGGTTGCTGTGAATGCCATTTTTTGTTCCTTTTTATGCCTCAGTGGTATTCCATTTTATGTGTGTGTGTGTGTGCATGATATTTTCTTTATCCATTCATTGATTGATGGGCATTTGGGCTGGTTCCATATTGTGCTGCTATAACATGTGTGTGCAAGTATCTTTTTTGTATAATGACTTTTATTAAGGGTAGATACACAGGAGTGGGATTGCTGGATCAAATGGTAGTCCTAGTTTTATTTATTTAAGGAATCTCCACAGTTTTCCATGATGGTTGTACTAGTTTACATTCCCACAAATGTTGTAAAAGTATTCCTTTTTCACCATATCTATGCCAACAGCTATTATTTTTTGATTTTTTGATTATTGCCATTTTGCAGGTGTGAGATGTTATCACGTTGTGGGTTTGATTTGCATTTCCCTGATAATTAGTAATGTTGAGCACTTTTTCACATGTTTTTGGGCCATTTATTTATCTTGAGAATTTTCTATTCATATCCTTTGCTCACTTTTTGATGGTATTATTGTTTTTTTTTTTTTTCTTGCTGTTTTGTTTGGGTTCCTTGTAGACTCTGGATATTAGTCCATTGTCAGAGTGGTAGATTGTGAAGATTTTCTCCCACTCTGTGGGTTGTCTCTTTACTCTGCTGATGATCATGATGATGATTATTATTGCTTTTTCTTGTTCTTGTTGTACAGAAGCTTTTTTGTTAAATTAAGTCCCATCTATTTATCTTTGTTTTTATTGTACTACTTTCGGGTTCTTGTTCAAAAAGTGTTTGTCAAATCCAACATCTACAAGGGTTTTTCTGATGCTATATTCTAGAATCTTTATGGTCTCGGGTCTTAGATTTGAGTCTTTGATCCATCTCGAGTTGACTTTTGTATAAGGTGAGGGATGAGGATCCAGTTTCATTCTTCTATATGTGGCTTGTCAATTATCTCAGCACCATTTGTTTAATAGGGTGTCCTTTCCCCAATTATGTTTTTGTTTGCTTTGTTGAAGGACGGTTGGCTGTAAGTATTTTGGTTTATTTCTGAATCATCAATTCTGTTTCATTTGTATATATGCCTATTTTTATATCAGCCCCATGCTGTTTTGGTGACAAGGGCCTTGGAGTATAGTTTGAAGTCAGATAATGCGACACCTCCAGATTTGTTCCTTTTTGCTTAGCCTTGCTTTGACCGTGAAGGGTCTTTTTTGGTTTCCTATGAGTTTTAGGATTTTTTTTTCTAGTTCTGTGAAGAATGATGGTGGTATTTTGATGACAATTGCACAGAATTTGTAGATTGCTTTTGGTAGTGTGGTCATTTTCAAAATGCTGATTCTATCCATCCATGAGTATAGGATGTGTTTCCAAATTTTTGTATCATCTATGATTTCTTTCAGCAGTGTTTTTTAATTTTCTTTATAGAGGTCTTTTACCTCCTTGGTTAGGTATACGTGTAAGTATTTTATTCCTTTGCAAATATTGTAAAAGGGGTTGAGTTCTTGATATGATACTCAGCTTGGTCACTGTTGGTGTATAGAAGAGCTACTGATTTGTGTACATTAAATTTTTATCCTGAGACATTCCTGAATTTATTTACCAGTTCCGGAGCTTTCTGGATAAGTCTTCAGAGTTTTCTAGGTATACAAATGTTATCAGCAAACAGCAACAGTTTGACTTCCTCTTTACCGATTTGGATGTCTTTATTTCTTTCTCTTGTCTGATTGCTCTGGCTAGGAATTCCAGTACTATGTTCAAGATAAGTGGTGAAAGTGGGCATCATTGTCATGTTCCATTTCTCAGGGATTCTGGGTTTTGTCAAATGATTTTCCTGCATCTATTGAGGTGATCATGTGATTATTGTTGTTAATTCTGTTTATGTAGTGTATCACATTTATTGACTTGCATTTGTTAAACCATCCCTGCATAACTTGTATGAAACCCACTTGATCATGGTGAATTATCCTTTTGATATGCTGTTGTATTCAGTACATTAGTATTTTGTTGAGGATTTTTTTTATTATCATACTTTAAGTTCTGGGGTACATG
The DNA here is from genome assembly GCF_000951035.1 of Colobus angolensis palliatus. Classification (NCBI taxonomy): domain Eukaryota; kingdom Metazoa; phylum Chordata; class Mammalia; order Primates; family Cercopithecidae; genus Colobus; species Colobus angolensis. The sequence continues at coordinate 506,209 of NW_012118744.1, read as the reverse complement.
TGCATAACATGCAGGTTTGTTACATATGTATACTTGTGCCATGATGGTGTGCTGCACCCATCAACTCGTCAGGACCCATCAATTCGTCATTTATATCAGGTATAACTCCCAAT
>NW_012118744.1:499034-502592 GCF_000951035.1 Colobus angolensis palliatus | reverse complement strand
GTGCATATATATTTAGGATAGTTAGCTCTTCCTGTTGAATTGATCCCTTTACCATTATGTAATGGCCTTCTTTGTCCTTTTGATCTTTGCTGATTTAACGTCTGTTTTATCAGCGACTAGGATTGCAACCCCTGCTTTTTTTTTTTTTTCCGTTTGCTTGGTAGATCTTCCTCCGTCCTTTTATTTTGAGCCTATGTGTGTCTCTGCATGAGATCCATCTCTTGAATACAGCAAACGGATGGGTCTTGACTCTTTATCCAGTTTGCCAGTCTGTGTCTTTTAATTGGACTATTTAGTCCATTTACATTTAAGGTTAGTATTGTTATGTGTGAACTTGATCCTGTCATTATGATACTAGCTTGTTATTTTGCTTGCCAGTAGGTGCAGTTTCTTCCTAGCATTGATTGACTTTGCATTTTGACAGGTTTTTGCAATGGCTGTTACCTGTTTTTCCTTTCCATGTTTAGTGCTTCCTTCAGGATCTTTTTTAGGGCAGGCCTGGTGGTGACAAAATCTCTAAGCATTTACTTTCTGTAAAGTATGTTATTTCTCCTTCACCTATGAAACTTAGTTTGGCTGGTTATGAAATTATGGGTTGAAAATTCTTGCTGCATGCAAAGCACACTGAAGTCAACCTGGGACACTCGAGCTTGGTGGGGGGCGTGGATGCCCACCATTGCTGAAGTTTGAGTCGGTGATTTTTCCCTCAATGTATAAAGAAAGCTGCCAAGAAATTCTAACTGGGTAAAGTTCACTGCAACTTGGCAAACCTGCTGTAGCTAGACTGTCTTTCTAGGTTCCTCCTCTCTCAGTATCGCGTCTCTAAAGGAAAGGCAGCAGCCACAGTCAGGAGCTTATAGATAAAACTCCCATCACCCTGAAACAGAACACCTGCGGGAGTGAATGGCTGTGGGCGCAGCTTCAGAAGTCTAAACGTTCTTGCCTGCTGGCTCTGGAGGGAGCAGCAGGTCTCCCTCCCAGCACAGGACTCAAGCTCTGCTAAGGGACAGAGTGCCTCCTCAAGTGGGTCCCTGACCCCCATGTCTCCTGAGTGGGAGACACCTCACAGCAGGGGTCGACAGACACCTCATACAGGAGAGCTCTGGCTGGCATCTCGTTGGTGCCCCTCTGGGATGAAGCTTCCTGAGAAAGGAACAGGCAGCATCTTTTGCTGTTCTGCAGCCTCTGATGGTAATACCCAGGCAAACAGGGTCTGGAGTGGACCTCCAAGAAACCCCAGCAAACCTGTAGCAGAGGGGTCTGACTGTTAGAAATAAAATTAGCAAACAGAACGGAATAGCAACAACATTGACAAAAAAAATTCCCACGTAAACTACTTTTGAAGGTCACCAACATTAAAGATCTAAAGTAATTAAATCCACGAAAATTAGGAAAAATCATTGCAAAATGACTAAAAATTCAAACAACCAGAATGCCTCTTCTCCTGCAAAGGATCACAAATACTCACCAGCAAAGGAACAAATTTAGAGAATGATTTTGATGAGTTGACAGAAGTAGGCTTCAGAAGGTGGGTGAAAACAAACTCCTCCAAGCTAAAGGAACATGTCCTAACCCAATGCAGGGAAGCTAAGAAACTCGAAAAAAGGTTAGAGGAATTACTAACTAGAATAACTAGTTTAGAGCAGAACATAAATGACTGGATGGAGCTGAAGAACACAGCACAATAATTTCATGAAGCATATGCAAGTATCCATAGCCAAATCAATAAAGCGAAAGAAAGAATATGTGAAATTGAAGATCAACTTAATAAAATAAAGCATGAAGACAAGATTAGAAAAAAAATAATGAGAAGGAATAAACACAGTCTCCAAGAAATACGTAACTATGTGAAAGACCAAGCCTATATTTAATTGGTGTATCTGAAAGTGATCGGGAGATTAGAACCAAGTTGGAAAACAGTCTTCAGGATATTATCCAGGAGAACTTCCCCAACCTAGTAAGACAGGTCAACATTCAAATTCAGGAAAAAGAGAGAACACCACAAAAATACTCATAGAGAAGAGCAATCACATGACACATAATCATCAGATTCACCATTGTTGAAATGAAGGAAAAAATGTTAAGGCAAGCCAGAGAGAAAGGTCAGGTTACCCACAAAGGGAAGCCAATCAGACTAACAGTGGATCTCTATTCAGAAACCCTACAAGCCAGAAGAGAGTTGGGACCAATATTCAACATTCTTAAAGAAAAGAATTTTCAATCCAGTATTTCATATCCAGCCAAACTAAGCTTAATAAGAGAAGGAGAATAACATCCTTTTCAGGCAAGCAAATGCTGAGAGATTTTGTCACCACCAGGCCTGCCTTAGAAGAGCTCCTGAAGGAAGCACTAAATATGGAAAGGAAAAACTGGTACAAGCAGCTGCAAAAGCATACCAAATTGTAAAGACCTTCGATACTATGAAGAAACTGCATCAGCTAACAGGCAAAATAACTAGGCAGCATCATAATGAGAAGATCAAATTCACAATTAAAGTATTAACCTTAAATGTAAATGGGCTAAATGCCTCAATTAAAAGACACAGACTGGTAAATTGGATTAAAAATCAAGACCTATTGGTGTGCTGTATTCAGGAGACTGATCTACTGTACAAAGACACACATAGGTTCAAAATTAAGTGATGGAAAAATATTTACCAAGCAAATGGAAACAACAACAACAACAATAACAACAAAAAAGCAGGGGTTATAATCCACTTATAGCTCTAAATGCCCAAAGGAGAAAGTGGGAAAGATCTAAATTTGATGCCCTCACATCACAATTAAAAGAACTAGGGAAGCAAGAGCAAACAAATTAAAAAGGAGCTGGTTTGTTGAAGAGATTGACAAAATAGATAGACTGATAGCCACACTAATGAAGAGAAACAGAGGGAAGAATCAAATAGACCCAATAAAATATTATAACGAAGATATCACCACTGATCCCACAGAAATACAAACTACCATCAGAGGAGACTATAAACAACTCTACTCAATAAACTAGGTAACCTAGAAGAAATTAATAAATTCCTGGATACATACAGCCTCCTAAGTAAAAACCAGAAAGAAATTGAATCCCTGAATAGACAAATAACAAGTTCTGAAATTGAGGCAGTAATTAATAGCCTACCAACCAAAAAAAGCCCAGGACCAGATGGATGCACAGCCAAATTCTACCAAAGATACAAAGCAGAGCTGGTACCATTCCTTCTGAAACTATTCCAAACAAGATGAAAAGAGAAACTCCTAGCTAACTCATTGTGTGAGGCCAGCATCATCCTGATACCAAAACCTGGCAGACACACACACACACACACACACACAGAAAAACAAAACAAAACAATACAAAACAAAACTCAGAAAATTTCAGGTCAATGTCACTGAGAAACAGAGATGCAAAAATCCTCAATTAAATCTGGCAAACTGAATCCAGCAGCATATCAAAAAATTGTCCACCACAATCAAGTCAGCTTCATCCCTGGGATGCAACTCTGGTTCAACATATGAAAATCAATTATATATATATAATATACATAATATATATAAAAATATATAAAAT
>NW_012118744.1:493829-498879 GCF_000951035.1 Colobus angolensis palliatus | reverse complement strand
AAAATGTGCCCCTTTGTTAACAAAATATTATTGCTCAAGAAATAAAAATATATAAAATGTATATATAAAAGATATATATTATATATATCTGGGTGCTCCATTGTTGGGTGCATATATATTAAAAATTCTTATATACTCTTGCTGAATTGACCATTTTATTACTATATAATAACTTTCTTTGACTGTTTTTATAGCTTTTATCTTGAAATCTGTTTTTTCTGACATAAGTATAGCTACTCCTGCTCTTTCTGGTTTCCTTTTGCATGGAATATCTTCTGCCATCAATGAGTTTTGTACCTATGGATGGTTTATTATCACTCATTAATGTTCTTTTCTTTCTGACTAAAGTACACTCTTGAACATTTTTTGTAGAATAAGTCTGGTGTTGAAAAATATTCTAATGTTTTTTATTTGTCTGGGAATGTCTTTCTTTCTCCTTCCTATGAAAAGAAAATTTTGCTGAATATATATACCCTAGAATACTAGTAGTTTTTTTTTCAGCACTTTACATATGTAATACCACTCTCTCCCAGCCTATAATGTCTCCACTGAACAGTCAGCAGCTAGACTTATTGGAGCTCCATTGTATCTTATTTGTTTCTTTTCTCTTTCTGTTAGATATTTTAATCCTTAATATTTGCGAGTTCACTTTCCAAATGTCCTGAGGTAAGCATCACTGGGTTAAATCTGCTTGGTGTTCTATAGCCTTCTTGTACTTATATATTGATAGCTTTTTTAGGTTTGAGAAATTCTCTCTTATCATCATGTATTGTAAACTTTCTAGCCCTATTACTTACTGTACCTCCTCTTTAAAGCCAATAACTGTTATATTTACTATTTTGAGACTATTTTCTAAATTCTGTAGGCTAGCTTCATCATTGTTTGGTTTTGTTTCCTTGTCTCTTTTTACTGTGTATTTTCAGTTAGTCTTTCTTCCAGCTTAGTATTTTTTCTTCTGCTTGCTTGCTCAATTATGCAATTAAAAGACAGTGCAATTTATTATTTCAGTTTGCCAATTACATTTTTAAACTATGTATTTTGTGCTTGATTATTTTAAATTTTTTTGTTAAATTTTTCTGATAGAATTCTGAATTCCTTCTGCGTGTTATCTTGAACTTCTCTGAGTTTCTTGAACACAGCTATTTTGGATTTTCTTTTTGAGAGATCACATATTTCTGTTTCTCCAGCATTGTTTCCTGGTGCCTTATTTAGTTCATTTGGTGAGACCATGTTTTCCTGGATTGTCTTTTAAAAATATTTTCTTTTTTTAAATTTCAATAGTTTTTGGGGAAACAGGTGGTGTTTGGTTACAAGAATAAGTACTTAAGTGGTGATTTCTGAGATTTTGGTGCACCCATCACCTGAGCAGTGTAAACTCTACCCAGTGTGTAGTCTTTTAACTCTTGCCACCCCCAAACTTTACCCCAGGTACCCAAAGATTAATGTATTATTCTCATGCGCTTGCATTCTCATTGCTTAACTCCCACATATTAGGGAGAACAAACTATGTTTGGTTTTCCATTCATAGTCATTTCACTTAGACTAATAGTCTCCAATTCCATCCAGGTTGCTGCAAATTCCATTATTTTATTTCTTCTTATGGCTGAGTAGTATTCATATATAGATATATTTTGGTTCCATATTTAGTATTGTGTGTATATATGTATATATACACCTATATATGTGTATATGTGTGTATATATACACACACATATATATATATAGATTCCATATTTTTGCAATTGTGCTCCTATAACATGTGTGTGCAAGTATCTTTTTGTATAATGACTTCTTTTCCTCTAGGTAGATACCTAGTAGTGGGATTGTTGAATCAAATGGCAAATCCACTTTTAGTTCGTTAATAAATCTCTTCACTGTTTTTCATAATAGTTTTACTAGTTTACATTCCCACCAACAATATAAAAGTGTTTCACATCAACAATATAAAAGTGTTTCCTTTTCACTTCATCCATGCCAACATCTGTTATTTTTTGATTATGACCATTCTTGCAGGAGTGAGATGGTATTGCATTGTGGGATTGATTTGCATTTCTCTGATCATTAGTGATTTTGAGCATTTTTTCCATATGCTTTTTGGCCATTTGTATATCTTCTTTTGAGACTTGCCTATTCATGTCCTTAGCCCACTTTTTGATGGAATTTTTTTTTCTTGTTGATTTGTTTGAGATCTTTGTAGATTCTAAATATTAGTCCTCTGTTGCAAGTATAGATTGTGAAAATTTTCTCCCACTCTGTGGGTTGTCTGTTTACTCTACTGATTATTTCTTTTGTTGTGCAGAAAATTTTTCATTTACTTAAGTCCCATATATTTATTTATTTGTTGCATTTGCTTTTGGGTTTTTGGTTGTGAAGTCTTTGCCTAAGCTAATTTCTAGAAGGATTTTTCTGATGTTATTTTCTTCTGATGTTATTTTCTAGAATGTCTATGGTTTCGGGTCTTAGATTTATGTCTTTAATCCATCTTGAGGTGATTTCTGTATAAGACGAGAGATGAGGATCCAGTCTTACTTTTCTACATGTGGCTTGCCAATTATCACAGTACCATTTGTTATATAAGGTGCTCTTTCCTCACTTTATGTTTTTGTTTGCTTTGTCAAAGATCACTTGGATGTACGTATTTAAGTTTATTCCTGGGTTCTTTATTCTCTTACATTGGTCTACGTGCCTTTTTTTTTTTCTTTTTTTTTTTGAGATGGACTCTTGCTCTGTCGCCCAGGCTGGAGTGCAGTGGCCAGATCTCAGCTCACAACAAGCTCCGCCTCCCAGGTTTATGCCATTCTCCTGCCTCAGCCTCCTGAGTAGCTGGGACTACAGGCGCCCGCCACTTCGCCCAGCTAGTTTATTTTTGTATTTTTTAGTAGAGACGGGGTTTCACCGCGTTAGCCAGGATGATCTCGATCTCATGACCTCGTGATCTGCCCGTCTCAGCCTCCCAAAGTGCTGGGATTACAGTCTTGAGCCACCGCGCCTGGCTTACGTGCCTATTTTTAAACCAGTACATGCTGTTTTGGTGACTATGCCCTTATAGTATAGTTTGAAGTCTGGAATTGTTATGCCTCGAGATTTGATCTTTTTGCTTAGTCTCGCCTTGGCTATGTGAGCTCATTTTTGGTTTCATATATATTTTAAGATTGTTTTTTCTAGTTCTGTGAAGAATGATTGTAATATTTTGATGGGAATTGCATTGAATTTGTAGATTGCTTTAGGCAGAATGATCGTTTTCACCATATTGATTTACCCGTCTATGAGCATTGGATGTGTTTCCATTTGTTTTTGTCCTCCATGACTTCTTTTAGCAATGTTAGTTTTCCTTATGAAGGTCGTTCACCTCCTTGGCTAGGTATATCTGTAAGGATTTTACTTTTTTGCAGCTATTATAAAAGGGGTTGAGTTCTTGATATAATACTCAGCTTAGTGCCTGTTAGTGAATAGCAGAGCTATACAATGATTTGTGTACATTACCTTTTTTACCCTGAGACTTTGCTGAATTCATTTACCAGTTTTGGGAGCTTTTGGGGCAAGTCTTTAGGGTTTCCTAGGTACACAATCATGTCATCAGCAAACAGTGACAGTTTGACTTCCTCTTTACCAATTTGGATGCCCTTTATTTTTTTCTCTTGTCTGATTGCTCTGGCTAAGAATTCCAGTATCATATTGAATATAAGTGGTAAAATTTAGCATCCTTGTCTTGTTCCAGTTTTTAGGGGAAATGCTTTCAACTTTTCCCCATTCAGTATAATGTTGGCTGTGAGATCTCCTAAGATGGCTTTTATTACCTTAATGTATGTCCTCTCTATGCCAATTGTGCTGAGGGTTTTAATTATAATAAGATGCTGCATTTTGTCAAATGCTTCTTTGTGTGTCTATTGAGACTATCATGTGATTTTTGTTTTCAATTCTCTATATGTGGTGTATCACATTTATTGATTTACATATGTTAAACCATCACTGCATCCCTGGTATAAAACCTACTTGATCATGGTGGATTACTTTTTTGATATGCTGTCGGATTCAGTTCACTAATATTTCGTTGAAAATTTTTGCATTTGTGTTTACTAGAGATATTGGTCTGTGGTGGTCTTTTCTTTACTATGTCCTGTTCTGGTTTTGGTAATAGGGTGATACTGGCTTCATAGAATGATTTGGAAAGGATTTCCCATCTCCAATTCTTGTGGAACAGTGTCATTAAGATTGGTACCAATTTTGCTTTGAATGTCTGATAGATTTCAACTTTGAATCCTTCTGGTCCTAATCTTTATTTTTATTGTTGACAATTTTCTAAAAACAATTCAATCTTCTACTTGTTCATAGGTTTATGTCTTCCTGGTTTAATGTAGGAAGGTTGTATATTTCCAGAAATCCATCCATCCTCTCTAGGTTTTCTAATTTATGTGCATAAATGTGTTTATAGTAGCCTTGAGTAATCTTTTGTGTTTCTGTGGTATCATTTGTAATATCTCCCATTTTATTTCTAATTGAGCTTATTTGGTTCTGCTGTCTTCTTTTCTTTGTTAATTTCACTAATGGTGTATCAATTTTATTTATCTTTTCAAAGAACCAGCTTTTTGTTTCATTTATATTTTGTGGATTTTTTGGTTTCAATTTCATTTATTTCTGCTGTGATCTTGGTTATCTTTTTTTTTTCTTTTCCACTGGATTTGAGTTTGTTTTGTTCTTGTTTTGTCAGCTCTGCAAGGTGTGACCTTATATTGTGCTTCTGCTCTTTCATATATTTTGATGTAGGTGTTTAAGGTTATGAACTTTCCACTTAACACTGCTTTTGCTGTGTCCCAGAAGTTTTGATAAGTTGTGTCACTATTATCATTTAGTTTAAAGAATTTTTAAATTTTCATCTTGATTTTGTTGTTTACCCAATGATTATTCAGAAGCAGATTATTAAATTTTCATGTATTTGCATGGTTTTTAGGATTCCTTTTGAAGATGATTTTTTTTTTTAATTATACTTTAAGTTCTAGGGTACATGTGCATAATGTGCAGGTTTGTTACATATGTATACTTGTGCAATGTT
>NW_012118744.1:488981-490894 GCF_000951035.1 Colobus angolensis palliatus | reverse complement strand
AGTTTCTTGGTAAAATGTTCTGTAAATATGTTAAGTCCATTATTCTAGAACATAGTTGAAGTCCATTGTTTCTTTTTTTTTTTTACTTTCTCTCTTAATGACATAGCTACCACTGTCAGTGCAGTGTTAAAGTTCCTCACTATTATTGTGTTACCCAAGTCTCATTTCTTAGGTCTAGTAGTAATTTTTTTGTAAATTTGTGAGCTCCTGTGTTACATGCATATATATTTAGAATTGTGATATATTTTCCTATTGGACAAGTTTTTTTGTCATTATGTAATGTCCCTCTTCGTCTGTTTTTTAACTGCTGTAGCTTTAAAGTTTGCTTTATCAGATAAAAGAATAGCTATTCCTGCTCACTTTTGGTGTCCATTTGCATAGAATATCTTGTTCTACTCATTTACCTTAAGTTTATATGAATCCTTTTGTGTTACACAAGTCTCTTGAAAACAGCAGAAACTTGGTTGCTGGATTATTATTCATTCTGCCATTTTGTATCATTAAGTGGAGCATTTAGGCCATTTACATTCAATGTTAGTATTGAGAAGTGAGGTAATATTCTCTTCATTATGCTATTTTTCTGTACTATTGTAAGTCCTGTGAGATTTGTGACTTAAGGAGATTCTATTTTGGTTTATTTTGGGGATTTGTTTAAAAATTTAGAGCTCTTTTTAGCAGTTTTGTTGTGCTGGCTGGGTAGTGGTGAATGCTGTCAGCATTTGTTTTTCTCAAAAAAAAACATTTTTCTTTCATTTATGAAGCTTATTTTTGCTGGATACAATATTCTTGGCTGATAATTGCTTTGTTTGAGGAGGCTAAAAATAGGACCCCAATTCCTTCTAGCTTGTAGATTTTCTGCTGAGAAATCTGCTGATAATATGATTGGTTTCCTTTTGTAGGCTGCCTGATGCTTTTTCCTCACAGCTCTTAAGATTTTTTTCTTGGTTTTGACTTTAGATAACCTGGTGACTATGTGCCTAGTTGATGATCTTCCTATAATGAATTCCCCATGTGTTCTTTGAGCGTCTTGTATTAGGATGCCTAGATTTCTAGCAAGGCGGGAGAAGTTTTTTTTTATTATTCCCTCAAATATATTTTTAAAATTTTTGATTTTTCTTCTTCCTTGAGAACAAAAATTATTCTTAGGTTTTAACATAGCTCCAAAGTTCTTGAGGCTTTGTTCATTTTTGTACTTTTTTTTTTTGGTCTTTGTCAGATTGGTTAATTTGAAAGCTTTGTCTTTGAGCTCCAAGGTTTTTCTTTTGCTTGTTCAATTCTATTGCTGAGAATTTCCAGTGCATTTGGCATTTTTTGTGTGTTCTTGATTTTCAGAAGTTGTGATGGCTTTTTATTTATGATCTATATTTCACTAAGAATTTCCTTTTTATATCCTATATCATGTCTGTTTATTTCTTTAAGTTGGACTTGACCTTTCTCTGACACCTCCATTTGTAGCTTAATAATTGACCATCTCTATTCATTTCCTGGCCATTCAGTTATCTTATCATAGTTTAGATCTATTACTGGTGAGCTCGTATAATCTTTTGGAAGTGTTAGAAAAACCTTGTTTTGTAATATTACCAGTACTGTTTTTCTGGTTCCTTCTCATTTGGGTAGACTATGTCAGAGAGAAGATCTAGGATTCAAGCCTTGCTGTTCAGGCTCTTTTGTGTTCCTTTGATGTGGTATTCTTCTCCTTCTAGAAATGGGGCTTCCTGAGAGCCATACTGCAGGAATTGGTTTTTCTCTTCTGGGTCTAGACACCCAGCAGAGCTACTGGGCTCCAGGCTGATAATGTGGAGTGTCTGCAATGAGTCCTGTGATGTGATCTGTCTTAAGGTCTTGCAGCTGTGAATACCAGCATCTGCTCCAGTGGACTTAGCAGGGAAGTAAAGTGGACTCTGTGAGGGTTC
>NW_012118744.1:483047-488931 GCF_000951035.1 Colobus angolensis palliatus | reverse complement strand
ATGTGCCTAGTTGATGATCTTCCTATAATGAATTCCCCATGTGTTCTTTGAGCGTCTTGTATTAGGATGCCTAGATTTCTAGCAAGGCGGGAGAAGTTTTTTTTTATTATTCCCTCAAATATATTTTTAAAATTTTAGATTTTTCTTCTTCCTTGAGAACAAAAATTATTCTTAGGTTTTAACATAGCTCCAAAGTTCTTGAGGCTTTGTTCATTTTTGTACTTTTTTTTTTTGGTCTTTGTCAGATTGGTTAATTTGAAAGCTTTGTCTTTGAGCTCCAAGGTTTTTCTTTTGCTTGTTCAATTCTATTGCTGAGAATTTCCAGTGCATTTGGCATTTTTTGTGTGTTCTTGATTTTCAGAAGTTGTGATGGCTTTTTATTTATGATCTATATTTCACTAAGAATTTCCTTTTTATATCCTATATCATGTCTGTTTATTTCTTTAAGTTGGACTTGACCTTTCTCTGACACCTCCATTTGTAGCTTAATAATTGACCATCTCTATTCATTTCCTGGCCATTCAGTTATCTTATCATAGTTTAGATCTATTACTGGTGAGCTCGTATAATCTTTTGGAAGTGTTAGAAAAACCTTGTTTTGTAATATTACCAGTACTGTTTTTCTGGTTCCTTCTCATTTGGGTAGACTATGTCAGAGAGAAGATCTAGGATTCAAGCCTTGCTGTTCAGGCTCTTTTGTGTTCCTTTGATGTGGTATTCTTCTCCTTCTAGAAATGGGGCTTCCTGAGAGCCATACTGCAGGAATTGGTTTTTCTCTTCTGGGTCTAGACACCCAGCAGAGCTACTGGGCTCCAGGCTGATAATGTGGAGTGTCTGCAATGAGTCCTGTGATGTGATCTGTCTTAAGGTCTTGCAGCTGTGAATACCAGCATCTGCTCCAGTGGACTTAGCAGGGAAGTAAAGTGGACTCTGTGAGGGTTCTTGGTTGTGATTTTGTTTATTTTACTGGTTTCGTGTTGGTTGACTTCCAGCCAAGAGGTGGCACTTTCAAGAGTGCATTAGTGGGGAGAGCTGGCAAGATGGAGAAATAGGAACAGCTTTGGTCTGCAGCTGTCAGTGAGACCAACGAAAGAGAGTGACTTCTGCATTTCCATCTGAGATACATGGTTCATCTCATTGGGACTGGTTAGACAGTGGTTGCAGCCCACGGAGGGTGAGCAGCAACTGGGTGGGCTGTCACCTAACCTGAGAAGTGTAAGAGGATGGGGAGCTCCCTCCCCTATTCAAGAGAAGCTGTGAGGGACTGTGCCATGGTGGACTGTGCTATCTGGACCAGATACTATGCTTTTCTCACAGTTTTTGAAACCCCTAGACCAGGAGATTTCCTCGTGTGCCTACACCAGGACCCTGGGTTTAGAGCACAAAAATGGACAGCTGTTTGGGCAGACATCGAGCTAGCTGCATTTTCTTTCTCCCTGTGGCACCTGGAAAACCAGTGAGACAGATCTGTCCACTCCCCTGGAAAGGGGACTGAAACCAAGGAGCCAAGTGGTCAGGCACAAAGGGTCCCACTCCCACAGAGCCCAACAAGCTAAGAACTACTGGCTTGAATTTCTCGCTGCCAGCACAGCAGTCTGAAGTCAACCTGGGACAATCAAGCTCAGTGAGGGAGGGGTGTCCAACATTACTGAGGCTTGAGTAGCTGATTTTCCCCTCACAGTGTTAACTCTGACTGCAGAACTCACATTCTTCATGTCAAATGTATGGCATGGCAAAGTGCATGGGGCCAGACCGCCTCTCTAGATACCTCCTCACTGGACAAGGCATTTCTGAAAGAAAAGTAACAGGCACAGTCAGGGGCTTATAGATAAATCTCCCGTCTCCCTGAGACAGAGCACCTGGGGGAAGGGACAGATATGAGTGCAGCTTCAATAGACTTAAATGTTCCTGCCTGCTGGCACTGAAGATAGCAGCAGATCTCTCAGCACAGCACTTGAGCTCTGCTAAAAAACAGACTGCCTCCTCAAGGGAACCCCTGTACCCCATGCCTCCTAACTGGGAGACACCAGCAGGGGTCAACAGACACCTCACAAAAAAGAGCTCCAGCTGGCATCAGGCAGGTGCCCCTCTGGGACAAAGCTTCCAGAGAAAGGAGCAGGCAGCAATCTTTGCTCTTCTGCAGCATCCACTGGTGATACCCAGGCAAACAGGGTCTGGAGTGGACCTGAAGCAAACTTCAGCAGATGAGGGGCCTGACTGTTAGAAAAGAAACTAACAAACAGAAAGTGATAACATCAACATCAACAAAAACAATGCCAACAGAAAAACCCCATCCAACGGGCCATCAGACTCGAAGATCAAAGATACCTAAATCCATGAAGATGAGGAAAAAACAGTGCAAAAATGCTGAAAATTCCAAATATTAGAATGCCCCTTCTCCTCCCAATGATTACAACTCCTCTCCAGCAAGGGCACAATACTGAATGGAGAATGAGTTTGATGAGTTGATGGTAGTAGGCTTCAAAAGGTGGGTAATAACCAACTCCTCTGAGGTAAAGAAGCATGTCCTAACCCAATGAAAGGAAGCTAAGAATGTTGATAAAAGGTTACAGGAACTGCTATCTAGAAAAAAACATTTTAGAGAAGAACATAATTGACCCGATGGAGCTGAAAAACACAGCACAAGAACTTTGTGAAGCATACGCAAGTAGCAATAGTGGAATCAATCAAGCAGAAGAAAGAATATCAGAGATTGAAAATCAACTTAATGAAATACAGCATGAAGACAAGATTAGAAAAAAAAAGATGAAAAGGAACAAAAACCTCCAAGAAATATGGGACTATGTGAAAGACCAAACCTAGGATTCATTGGTATACCTGAAAGTGACAGGGAGAATGGAACCAAGTTGGAAAACACACTTTGCAATATTATGCAGAATTTCCCCAACCTCACAAGGCAGACCAACATTCAGATGCAGGAAATACAGAGAAAACCACTAAGATACTCCTCAAGAAGATGAAGCCGAAGACACATAATCGTTAGATTCTCCAAGGTTGAAATGAAGGATAAAATGTTAAGGGCAACCAGAGAGAAAGATCGGGTTGCCAACAAACAAGCCCATCACACTAACAGTGGATCTCTCTGCAGAAATCCTACAGGCCAGAGAAGAGTGGGGGTCAATATTTAACATTATTTAAGAAAAGGATGCTCAGTCCAGAATTTCACATCCAGCCAAACTAACCTTCATAAGCAAAGGAGAAATAAAATCCTTTGCAGAGAAGCAAATGCTGAGACATTTTGTCACCACCAGTCCTGCCTTACAAGAGCTCCTTAAGGAAGCACTAAATATGGGAAGGGAAAACCAGTAACAGTCCCTGCAAAAACATACCAAAATATAAAGATCAACGAGGCTATGAAGAAACAGCATCAACTAATGTGCAAAATAAACAGCTAGCATCATGACGACATCAAATTTACACATAACAGCATTAAACTTAAATGCAAATGGGCTAAGTGCCCCAATTAAAAGACACAGACTGGCAAGTTTGATAAAGAGTCAAGAACCATTGGTGTGCTGTATTTAAGAGATCCATCTCATGTGCAAAGACACATATAGGCTCAAAATAAAGGGACGGAGGAATATTTACCAAGCAAATGGAAAGCAAAAAGACGCAAGTTTTGCAATCCTAAAGGGATCAATGCAATAAGAAAATATATATGCATTCAATACAGGAGCACCCAGAGCACTAAATATATATGCCCTCAATACAGGAGCACCCAGAATTAATAAAGCAAGGTCTCAGAGACCTACAATGAGACTTAGACTCTCATGTAAAAATTGCAGGAGAATATAAAACCCAACTGTCAATATTAGATGAAAAATTTAAAAGAATATTCAGGACTTGAACTCAGCTCTGGACCAAGCAGACCTAACAGACATCTACAGAACTCTCCACCTCAAATCAACAGAATATACATTGTTCTCAATACCACCTAGCATTTAATCTAAAGTTGACCACATACTTGAGAGTAAAACACTCCTCAGCAAATACAAAAGAATGGAAATCATAACAAACAGTCTCTCAGAACACAGTTCAATTAAATTAGAACTCAGGATTAAGAAACTCACTCAAAACTGCACAACTACATCGAAACTGAAGAACCTGCTCCCAAACAAGTACTGGATAAATAACAAAATTAAGGCAGAAATAAATAAGTTCTCCAAAACCAATGAGAAGAAAGACACAACATACCAGAATCTCTGGTACACAGCTAAAACTAAATGCTCACCTTAGAAAGTGGGAGGATCTAAAATTGACACCCTAACATCACATTTAAAAGAACTAGGCAAGCAAAGCAAAGAAACTCAAAAGCAAGCAGAAGATAAGAAATAACTAACATCTGAGCAGAATTGAAGGAGATAGAGAAAAGAAAACTTCAAAAAATGAATGAATCTATGAGCTGCTTTTTTGAAAAGATTAACAAAACAGACAGACCCCTCACCAAACTAATAAAGAAGAAAAGAGAGAAGAATCAAATAGACACAATAAAAAAAATGATAAATGAGTTATCATGACTGATCCCACAGAAATATAAACTACCCTCAAACAATACTATAAACACCTCTATGCAAATAAACTAGAAAATCTCGATGAAATGGTTAATTCCTTGACACATACACTCTCATAAACTAAACCAGGAAGAAGTCGAATCTGTGAATAGAATAACAACAAGTTGTGAAATTGAGGCAGAAATCAGTAGCTTAACAACCAAAAAAAGCCCAGGACCAGATGGATTCACAGCTGAATTCTACCAGAGGTACAAACAGAGACTTGTACCATTTCTTCTGAATCCATTCCAAACAACGGAAAAAGGGGACTTCTCCCTAACTCATTTTATGAGGCCACCATTATCCTGATACCAAAACATGGCAGAGACACAACAAAAAGAGAAAACGTTAGGCCAATTGCCCTGATGAACATCGATGCTAAAATCCTCAATAAAATACAGACAAGCTGAATCCAGCAGCATCTCAAAAAGATTATCCACCAGGATCAAGTCAGCTTCATCCCTGAAATGCAAGGCTGGTTCAACATACAGAAATCAATAAACATAATCCATCACATTAACAGAACCAATGACAAAAAACACAGGATTATCTCAATAGATGCAGAAATGGCCTTCAATAAAATTCAACACCCCTTCATGATAAAAACACTGAATAAACAAGGTATTGGTGGAATATATCTCATAATTACAAGAGCTGTTTATGACAAACCCATAGCCAATGTCATATTGAATGGGTAAAAGCTGGAAGCATTTTCATTGAAAACTGTCACAAGACAAGGGTGCCCCCTCATCACTCCTTTTCAACATAGTACTGAAAGTTCTGGCCAGGAAACTCAGGAAAGAAAAATAAATAAAGCATATTCAAATAGGAAGAGAGGAGGTCAAATTGTCTGTTTGCAGATGACCTGATTGTATATTTAGAAAACCTCATTGTCTCTGCCCCAAAACTCCTTAACCTGATAAACAACTTCAGCAAAGTCTCAGGATGCAAAACAATGCAAAATTCACAAGTATTCTCATACATTAATAATAGACAAACAATGAGCCAATCATGAGTGAACTCCCATTCACAATTGCTACAAAGAAAATAAAATACCTAGGAATACAACGTCCAAGGGACATGAAGGACCTCTTCAAAGATAACTACAAACCACTGCTCAAGGAAAAAATAGGACACAAACAAATGGAAAAGCATTCTGTGCTCATGGATTGGAAAAAGCAATATTGTGAAAATGGTCATACTGCCTAAAGTAATTTACAGATTCAATGCTATACCCATCAAGCTACCACTGACTTTCCTCGCAGAACTAGAAAAAACTACTTTAAATTTTATATAGAACCAGAAAAGAGCCT
>NW_012118744.1:478657-482997 GCF_000951035.1 Colobus angolensis palliatus | reverse complement strand
TATGGAACCAAAAAAGACCCCCTCCGCATTGCCAAGACAATCCTAAGCCAAAAGAACAAAGCAGGAGGCATCACTCTACCTGACTTCAAACTATACTACAAGGCTACAGTAACCAAAACAGCATGGTACTGGTACAAAAACAGATATATGGGCCAATTGTACAGAACAGACACCACAGAAATAACACCATGCATCTACAACCATCTGATCTTTGACAAATCTGACAAAAACAAACAGTGGGAAATCATTTGTTATTTAACAAATGGTGCCGGGAAAACTGGCTAACCATATGCAGAAAACTGAAACTTGACCCTTTCCTTACACCTTGTACAAAAATTAAGATGGATTAATGACTTAAATGTAAACCTAGAACCATGAAAACCCTAGAAGAAAACCTAGGCAATACCATTCAGGACATAGGCATGGGAAAAGACTTCATGACTAAAACACAAAAAGCAATGGCAACAAAAGCCACAATTGACAAATGGGATCTAATTAAACTAAAGAGCTTCTGCACAGCCAAAGAAACTATCATCAGAGTGAACAGGCAACCTACAGAATGGGAGAAAATTTTTGCAATCTATCCATCTGACAAATGTCTAATATCCAGAATCCACAAGAAACGTAAACAAATTTACAAGAAGCAAACAACCCCATCAAAAAGTGGACGAAGGACATGAACAGACACTTCTTAAAAGAAGATATTTATGTAGCCAAGAAAAAAAAAATGAAAAAAAGCTCATCATCACTGGTCATTAGAGAAATGTAGATCAAAACCACAGTGAGGTACCATCTCACACCAGTTACAATGGTGATCATTTAAAAAATGAGGAAACAATAGATGCTGGCGAGAATGTGAAGAAATAGGAAGCCTTTTACACAGTTAGTGGTTGTGTAAATTAGTTCAGCCATTTTGGAAGACAGTGTGGTGATTCCTCAAAGATCTAGAAACAGAAATAACATTTCACCCAGCAATCCCATTACTGGGTATTTACCAAAAGGAATATAAATTATTCTAATATAAAGACACATGCAAATGTATGTTTATTGCAGAGCTATTCGCAGTAGTGAAGATTTAGAACCATCTCAAATGCTTATCAATGACAAACTGGATAAAGAATATTATGCAGCCATAAAAAGGAATGAGTTCATGTCCTTTACAGTAATATGGATTAAGCTGGAAACCATCATTTTCAGCAAACTAACACAGGAACAGAAAATCAAACATCGCATATTCTCACTTATAATTAGGAGTTGAACAATGAGAACACATGGACAAAGGGAGGGGAGCATCACACACTGGGGCCTGTCGGGGTGTGGGGGGCAAGAGGAGGGAGAGCATTAGGACAAATACCTAATACATGTGGGGCTTAAAACCTACATCGTGGGTTGATGGTTGCAGCAAACCACCATGGCACAGGTATACCTATGTAACAAACCTGCACCTTCTCCACATGTTTCCCAGAACTTAAAGTTTAAGAAAAATGAAAAAAAGAGTGCATTAGCTGCTATAGTACTATAGGGGGATGCAAACTTTCCCTAGGGACACCTAGTTAAGTATTCAGGTTTCTCAGAATGTAGACAGTCCCATAGAGCTCCCAAAAGTTTGTGACCTTTGTCTTTGGCTACCAGGGTGAATAGAGAAAGACCACCTGGTGGGGCCAGGGATAGGTGTGTCTACACTTAGCCATTCCTTGGGTGGGGCTTGCTGTGGTTGCTGTGGTGGATGATGGTGTGGTTCTCAGTCCAATGGAGTTTTTACTTTATGAGTTATTGGGGAACAGGTATTATTAAGTTACATGTGTAAGTTCTTTAGTGGTGATTTGTGAAACTTTGGTTCACCAATAATCCTAGCAGTATACACTGCACCATATTTGTAGTCTATTATCCCTCCCCCCCCACTCTTCTTCCCAAGTCCCCAAAGCACATTGTAATATTCTTATGCCTTTGCATCCTCATAGCTTAGCTCCCATATATTGGTGAGAACGTACAATATTTCCTTTTCCATTCCTGAGTTACTTCGCTCAGAATAATAGCTTCCAATCTCATCCAGGTCACTGCACATGCTGCTAATTCATTCTTTTTTATGGATGAGTAGTATTCATGTGTGTGTGTGTGTCACATACACACACACACACACACTCACACACACTCCTACCACAGTTACTTTGTCTACTTGTTGATTGATGGGCATTTGAGTGGGTTCCACGATTTTGCAATTATGAATGGTGTTGCTATAAACATGTATGGGCAAGTATCTTTTTCGAATAATGACTTCTTTTCCTATGGGCAGATATACCATAGTGGGATTGCTGGATCAAATGGTAGTTTTACTTTTAGTTCGTTAAGGAATCTCCACACCGTTTTCTATAGTGACTGTGCTAGTTTACACTCACACCAGCAGTGTAGAAGCATTCCCTGATCACAGCATCCACGCCAACATCTACTGGTTTTTGATTTTTTGATTAAAGCCGTTCTTGCAGGAGTAAAGTATCACATTGTAGTTTTGATTTGCATTTTTCTGATCATTACTGGTGTTGAGCATTTTTTCATATGTTTATTGGTCATTTGTTTATCTTCCTTTGAGAATTGTCTACTCATGTTCTTAGCTTACTTTTTGATGGGATTGTTTATTTCCTTCTTACTGATTCATTTGAGTTTGTTGTTGATTGTTGACATTAGTCCTTTGTCAGATGTATAGATTGTGAAGATTTTTCTCCCACTCTGTGCGTTGTCTGTTTACTGACATTGAGATAAGTCCCTTGTACGCCAATTTTACTGAGAGTTTTAATTATAAAGGAATGCTGAATTTTGTGAAAGGATTTTTCTGCATCTATTTAGATGATCATGTGATACATGTTTTTAATTCTGTTTATGTGGTGTATCACATTTTTTGACTTGCATATGTTAAACCTCCCTGCATCCCTGCTATGAAATCCACTTGATCATGGTGGATTATCTTTCTGATATGTTTTTGGATTTGGTTAGCTGGTATTTGGTTAAGGATTTTAGCATCTCTGTTTATTGGAGATGTTTGTTTGTAGGTGTATTTTTTGATTATGTCTTTCCCTGGTTTTGGTATTAGGATAGTGCTCGTTTCGCAGAATAATTTAAGTAGGGTTCCTTCTTTCTCTATATTGTGGAATAGTGTCAAAAGGTTTGGTAACTTTTTTTAAAAAAAAATCTGGTTAAATTCTGCTGTGAATTCTTCTGATCCTGGCCTTATTTTTGTGGGTAATTTTTGTTCATGTCTTTTGCAGGGACATGGATGAAGCTGGAAATCATCATTCTCAGTAAACTAAGATAGGAACAGAAGGTCAAACACCACATGTTCTCACTCATAAGTGGGATTTGAACAATGAGAACACATGGAAACAAGGAGGGGAATATCACACACCGGGGACTGTCAAGGTGTGGGGTTCTTCAGGAGGGATAGCATTAGGACAAGTAACTAATGTAGATGATGGGCTGATGGGTGCAGCCAACCACCATGTCACATGTATACCTATATAACAAGCCTCAACATTCTTCACATGTATCTCAGAACTTAAAGTATAATAATGAAAAAATAAATAACGGACAATCAAGAGCTTGGGGGTAACTCCATGCCTTAATTACTTGTACTTTCAGAAATTCAAAGTGCAAACAAACAAGAAAAATTACCATTTTAATCTTGCTGTTTGTTATTGGTCTGCTCAGGGTATCTAATTCTTCCTGATTAAAGCTAGAAGGGTTATATATTTTTCTAAATTTATCCATCTCATCTAGGTTTTCCAGTCTATGTGTGTAAAGATGTTCATAGTAGCCTTGAATGATCTTTTGTATTTCAGTAGAGTCAGTCGTACTATCTCCTGTTTCATTTCTTACTGAGGTTGTTTGAATTTTCTCTCTTGGTTTCTTGGTTTATCTTGCTAATGGTTTACCAGTTTTATGTTTTTAAAAAACAGTTTTTTGTTCATTTATCTTTCACATTGTTTTCTTTGTTTTAGTTTTATTTGGTTCTGCTGTCTGGTTTTTTCCTTTCATCTGCTGGGTTTTAGTTAGGTTTGTACTTGTTTCTCTGGTTACTTGAGGTGACCCTAGCTTGTCTGTTTGTGCTCCTTCAGTCTTTTTAATGTAGGCGCTTAGGACTATGAATTTTCCTCTTAGCACCGCCTTTTGCTGTATACCAGAGGTTTTGATATGTTGTGTTATCATGGTCATTGAGTTCAAAGAATTTTTTAATTTCCATCTTGATTTATTTTTTTATTTTTTTTTATTATAACTTAAGTTCTAGGGTACATGTGCATAACGTGCAGGTTTGTTACATATGTATACTTGTGCCATGTTGGTGTGCTGCA
>NW_012118744.1:452589-473168 GCF_000951035.1 Colobus angolensis palliatus | reverse complement strand
GGCTTTGTTTACCTACTTAAGCCTCAGCAATGGCGGGCGCCCCTCCCCCAGCCTCGCTGCTGCCCTGCAGTTAGATCGCAGCAGACTGCTGTGTTAGCAAGGAGTGAGGCTCCGGGGGCGTGGGACCCTCCCGGACAGGTGCGGGGTGTATTCTCCTGGTGTGCCCGTTAGCCTACAGCGCAGTATTGGGGTGGGAGTTACCCGATTTTCCAGGTGTTGTGTGTCTCAGTTCCCCTGTTTAGGAAAAGGGATTCCCTTCCCCCTTGTGCTTCCCAGGTGAGGCGATGCCTCGCCCTGCTTCAGCTCTCGCTTGTCGGGCTGCAACAGCTGACCAGCACCGATTGTCTGGCACTCACTAGTGAGATGACCCCAGTACCTCTGTTGAAAATGTAGAAATCACCGGTCTTCTGTGTCCTTTGCGCTGGGAGTTGGAGACTGGAGCTGTTCCTATTCGACCATCTTGCTCCCCCTCGAGATTTTCTATTCATTTCTTTTTACTCTTTTTTATCTAAGCTTCTCTTCTTGCTTCACTTCATTCATTTTATCTTCAAACTGATACCCTTTCTTCCAGTTGATCGAGTCGGTTACTGAAGCTTGTGAATTTGTCACGGAGTTCTCCTGTATCGTTTTCATCTCTATCAGATCATTTAAGGACTTCTCTACGTTGATTATTGTAGTTTAGTCATTCATCAAATCCTTTTTCAAGGTTTTTAGTTTCTTTTCACTGGGTTCATACTTCTTCCTTCAGCGCAGAGAAGTTTGATTATCTGAAGCCTTCTCTCAACTTGTCAAAGTCATTCTCCATCCAGGTTTGTTCCATTGCTGGTGAGGAGCTGCGTTCCTTTTGAGGGCGGAGGCACTCTGATTTTTAGAATTTTCAGCTTTTCTGCATCGCTTTTTCCCCACCTTTTTGGTTTTATCTACCTTTGGTCTTTGATGATGGTGAAGTACAATTGGGGTTTTAGTGTGGATGTCCTTTCTGTTTGTTAGTTTTCCTTCTAACAGTCATGACCCTCAGCTGCAGGTCTGTTGGAGTTTACTTGAGGTCCACTCCAGACCATGTTTGCCTGGGTATCAGCAGCAGAGGCTTCAGAAGATAGAATATTGCTGAGCAGGAAGTGTTGCTGTCTGATTCTTGCTCTGGAAGCTCCATCTCAGAGGTGTACCCAGCCATGTGAAGTGTGAGGTGTCAGTCTGCACCTAGTGGGGGATGTCTCCTAGTTAGATTACCCTCGGGTCAGGGACCCCCTTGAGCAGACAGTCTGTCCATTCTCGGATCTCAAAGTCTGTGCTTGGAGAACCACTACTCTCTTCAAAGCTGTCAGACAGGGATATTTACATCTGCAGAGGTTTCTGCTGCCTTTTGTTTGGCTATGCCCTCTCCCCAGAGGTGGAGTCCACAGAGACAGGCAGGCCTTCTTGAGCTGTGATGGGCTCCACCCTGTTCGAGCTTCCCACCCACTTTGTTTACCTACTTAAGCCTCAGCAATGGTGGGCACCTTTCCTCAAGCCTTACTGCCACCTTGCAGTTAGATCTCAGACTGCTGTGCTAGCAATGAGAGAGACTCCATGGGCATGGGACCCTCAGAGCCAGGTGCGGGCTATAATCTCCTGGTGTGCCGTTTTCTAAGACCCTTGGTAAAGTGCAGTATTAGGGTGGGACTGAATCGATTTTCCAGGTGTTGTGTGTCATGGCTTCCCTTGGCTACCTGTCTTCTGGTCTCTCACGCCAGGAGCTTGAGGTTGGAGTTGTTCCTATTTGGCCATCCTGGTGCCACTCCTCCTATACATATTCTGAATTCTATTTCTGTCTTTTGAGCTGTCTCAGCCAAATTAAGAACTCTTTCTGGAAAATTATTGTGGTCATTTGGAAGAAATAAGACACTTTGGCTTTTTTAATTGACATTTCTTTTACTGGTTCTTCTCATCTTTTTGGGCTGATGTTCCTTCAGTCTTTGAACTTTCTGTCTTTTACATAACACGAGAAATGCTACAGACCAATATTCCCGATGAACATAAATGCAAAAATTCTTGAAAAAATACCAGCTAACCAAATCCAAGAGTACATCAAAAATGGAATACATCATAAACAAGTGAGTTTCATCTGAGGGATACAGGGATGCTTTAACATACAGGTCAGTATATATGATACATCATAAAAACAGAATTAAAAACAAAAATCATATGATCATCTAAATAGATATGGAAAAAGCATCTGATAAAATTCATCATTGTCTTATGATTAAAACCCTCAACAAAATAAGTGTAGAAGACAGTTACCTGAAAGTAACAAAAGCCATATATTACAAACACACAGTCAACATCATACTAAATGTGGAAAGTTGGAAATTATTCTTCCTGAGAAATGGAACAAGAAAAGAATGTTAAGTTTCACCACTTTTGTTAAACATAGTACTGGAAATCCTCTTCAGAGCAATCAGAGAAGAGAAAGAAATGAAGGGAATCAAAATTAGAAAATAGAAAATCAAACTATCACTGTTCAGAAATAAAATTATTGTATATCTAAAAAATCCTAAAGACTCCACCATTGGACAATTAGATTTGATTAGCAAATTCAGTAGAGTCTCTGGTTACAAAACCAGTGTACACAAATCAGTAGCACTGCTACACACCAACAACGACCAAGCTGAAAATCAAATCAAGAACTCAATCCATTTACAACAGGTGCAATAATTACCTAGGGATGTAACTTAACCAAGGAGGTGACAGATCTCTGCAAGGAAAACTACAAAACACTGCTAAAATATTTTATAGATGACAAAAGCAAATGGAAATACATTCTGTGCTCATGGATGGAAAGAATCAATATTGTGAAAATAACCATATTGCCCAAAGCAATCTACAGAGTCAATGCAATTCTTATCAAAATACTGTCATCTTTCTTCTCAGAACTAGAAAAAACGTCTTAAAATTCATATGTATCCAAGAAGAAACCCACCTAGCTAAACTAAGACTAAGCAAACAGAAAAATCTGGAGGTATCCCATTACCTTACTTGAAATTATGCTACATGGCTATGGTTACCAAAACAGCATGATACTGGTATAAAAATAGGCACTTAAGCTAATTAAACAGAATAGAGAATCCAGAAATAAAGCCAAATACTTACAGTCAACTGATCTTTGGCACAGCATACAATAATATAAATTGAGAAAAGACCATGCCGTTCAATAAATGGTGCTGGGCATACTGGTAAGCCACATGTAGTTGAATAAAACTGGATTATCATCTGTGATGGTTAATATTGAGTGTCAACTTCATTGGATTGAAGGATGTGAAGTATCATTCTTGGGCATGTCCATGAGAGTGTTGCCAAAGTAGATTAACATTTGAGTTAGTAGACTAAAAAAGGCAGACCCACCCTCAATCTGAGTGGGCACAATCTAATCATCTGTCAATGCAGCCAACACAGAAGCAGGCAGAAGAATGTGGAAAGATGAGACTGGTTTAGTCTTCTGGCCTACATTTTTCTCCCTTGCTGAATGCTTCCTCCCCTTGAACATCACACTCCAAGCTCTTTAACTTTGGGACTTGGACTGGCTTCATAGCTCTTCAGCTTACAGCCTATTGTGGGACCTTAACTTGTCATTTTATGAATTAGTACATCTTACTAAACTCCCCTTTATATATACATCTGTCCTATTAGTTATGTTCCTCTAGAAAACTCTGGCTAATACAGATTTTGGTACTAGGAGTGGTTCTAGGGAAACAAAATATTAAGTATGGAGTTCTTTTGTCAGTTTTGGGGTTTCTGGATTTGGCTACTTAATATGATTAGACCCCAAAATGCTAAGGACTCTACTTCTAATAGTATGGAGAACACTGATAATCCTTGGTATGAACTATTTAGAGAGTTGTGCAAAATAAATCCATTTGCTAATCTTGATAAACTGCTCTTGAGAGGCAAGGAGTTTAGTGACTCTATACCTAATACCTTTGACCATATGTGGAGATCCAAGGAATATAATGAAGTTGGTTGGTTTCTCCTAAGTTTCCTGGACAAAGTGATGAAAGAAAATAATGAATTCAAAAATTCTAACTCCTGGCTTCAGAAGGAGATACTGAGCCTCAAATATTCTAAGATTGCCCTGAGTGAGAGTCCTATCACCTGTAGAGAAAGAGCTGAAATTGTGGAAAAACAGACACAAGTTCTTATCATGTGAGTGGCTGACCTGCAACAAAAGTGCATGCACAGCTTCACCAGGTGTCCATTGTAAAAATGAGGGCATTGATTGGAAAAAGAATGGGACCCTCCAACTTTGAATGGGGATGTGTGGGAGGACCCTGATAAGTCTGGGGACACTGAGCTTGTGAATTTGAATGAGCCTCTTTTGCCAGAAGAAACACCTTTTCCATCCTGTGTAGTGGAAACATCCTTTCCCCAACGCACGTTGCCATCAGTATTTATTCCTTTGTTTGAAGAGATAAATTCTATGCTGTTTGAGGCAAGAGTGATGGCCTTCCCTGAGTCAGTTGCCAGGCAAGACAATGTTGATTCTTCTCAGGAGCCACTCCCAACCCCCATTTGCTTCTAGACCTATTACTAGACTCAAGTCCCTGCAGGCCCCTAGAGGGGAGGTTCAAAGTGTGACACATGAGGAGGTGTGCCATACTCCAAGAAAACTGCTTGAGTTTTCTAATTTATGTAAGCAAAAATCTGGAGAACAGGCATGGAAATGGATGTTAAGGGTGTGGGATAATGGTGGAAGGAACATAGAGTTGGATCAGTCTGAATTCACTGATTTGAGTCTACTAAGCAGGGATTCTGCATTTAATGTTGCAGCTCAGGGAGTTAGTTACAAAACATTCTAATAGTTGATATGCTTGGCTAGCAGAAATGTGGATTAAAACATGGCCCACTGTGAGCAATCTGGAAATGCCTGATCTCCCTTATTTCAATTTAGAGGAAGGGATTCAAAGGCATAGGGAGATTGGGATGCTGGAGTGGATTAGTCACTTTAGACCTACTCATCTCAGCTGTGAGGGTTCAGAAGATATACCCTTGACTACTACTTTGCAAAATAAATTTGTGAGGGCAGCACTTGCATCCTTGAAGAGCTCTGTTATTGCTCTTCTCTGTATACCAGATATTACAGTAGGAACTACAGTCACTCAATTATGGAATTTAAATGCAATGGGAATAATTGGATCCCAAGGTGGCGGAGGCAAAGTGGCAGCACACACCCATCAAAGGCAAGGTGGGTGAAGTTACCATAATGGACAGCAGATACAAAGCAGCAATCAGAATAGTGTGACTTATGTAGAGCTCTGACATTGACTAATTTACCACGAAGTCCCTAGAAGTGAAATTGATAGGAAGCCTACTGCATTCTTAATTTATATAACCAGAAAACTTCCAGGTCGAGTGGGCAAAAAACTAATTTGAATTATAAAAACAAAATCACGGTCTCTCTATCAATTTCCAGACTTGAGCCAGTTTGAACCCCTTGAATGAAGGGGAGGCCGGGTCCTTTTGAGGAAGAATCCCACCACATTACCAACAATTTAATGCTGTTAATCTTTCTCGCATCCTTCCCCAAGGAGACCTTCAGTCTTTTACCAGGGTAACTGCACTGAGGAAAGGAAAATTATCAGAACTGTCGGGGACTGCTAAACACTGACTCTGAGCTGACATTGATGCCAGGGGACCCAAAACGTCACTGTGGTCCTACAGTTAAAGTAGGGGTTTATGGAATCCCAGTAATTAATGATGTTTCAGCTCAAATCCCACTTAAAGTGGGTCCAGTGGATTTCCAGACTCATTCTGTGGTCATTTCCCCAGTGCCAGAATGCATAACTGGCATAGACATATTTAGCAGCTGGTGGAACCCCCACTTTGACTTCCTGACTGGTAGGAATAAGGATATCATGGTGAGAAAGGCCAAATGGAAGCAATTAGAGCTGCCTCTACCTAGAAAAAAAATAGTAAATAGAAAACAATATTGCATCCCTGGATGTATTTCAGAGATTAGTGCCACAATAAAAGACTTGAAAGACTCAGAGGTGGTGATCCCCACCACATTCCTCTTCAACTATTCTATTTGATCTGTGCAGAAGACAGATGGATCTTGGAGAATGAAAGTGGATTATCATAAGCTTTACCAAATGGTGACTCAAATTGCAGCTGCTGTACCAGAAATGGTTTCATTGCTTGAGCAAATTAACACATTTCCTGGAACCTGGCATGCAGCTATTGATTTGGCAAATGGCGTTTTCTCCATTCCTATCCATAAAGCCTACAAGAAGCAATTTGCCTTCAGCTGGCAAGGCTAGTGATATACCTTCATTGTCCTATCTCAGGGGTATATCAACTCTCCATCTTTGTGTCATAATCTTGTTCAGAGAGACCTTGATCACTTTTTTCTTTCACAAGACATCATACTGGTCCATTACATTGGTGACATTATACTGATTAGATCCAGTGAGCAAGAAGTAGCAAACACATTGGACTTATCAGTGAAATATTTGCATGCCAAAGGATTGTAAATAAATGAAACTAAAATTCAGGGACCTTCTACCTCAGTATAATGTCTAGGGGTTCAGTGGTGTGGGGACTATTGAGACATTCTTTCTAAGGTGAAGGATAAGTTGATGCATTTGGCCTCTCCTACAGCCAAGAAAGAGACACAATGCCTAGTCAGGCTATTTGGATTTTGGAAGCAACACATTCCTCATCTGAGTGTGTTACTTTGGTCCATTTATTGAGTGACACAAAAGGCTGCCAGTTGTGAGTGGGGTTCAGAATAGGAGAAGGCTCTGCCATAGATCCAGGCTGCTGTGTAAGCTGCTCTGCCACTTGGACAATATGAGCCGTCAGACTCAATGGTGCTTGAGGTGTCAGTGGCAGATGGAAATGCTGTTTGGAGCCCTTGGAAGGCCCCATTGGTGAATCACAGTGGAGACCTTTAGGATTTTGATGCAAGACCCTGCCATCTTCTGCAGATAACTACTCTCCTTTTCAGAAACAGCTCTTGGCCTGTTACTGGGCTTTAGTAGAATCTGAACGTTTGACTGTGGGTCATGAAGTCATCATGTGACCTGAACTGCCTATCATGAACTGGGTTCTTTCTGACCTATCTAGCCATAAAGTGGGTATGCACAGCCGCATTCCATTATCAAATGGAAGTCATCTATATGTGATCGGGCTCGAGCAGGTCCTGAAGGCACAAGAAACTTATGTGAGGAAGTGGCTTAAATGCCCATGCTTCCCACTCCTGCCACCCTGCCTTCTCTCCACCAGCCTGCACTGGAAGCCTCATGGGGAATTCCCTATGTTCAGTTGACAGAGGAAGAGAAGACAAGGGCCTGGTTTTCAAATGGCTCTGCATGATATACAGGCACCACCCCAAAGTGGGCAGCTGCAGTAGTACAGCCCCTTTCTAGGACTTCCCTGAAGGACAATGGTGAAATAAATTTTCCCAGTGGGCAGAATTTCGAGCAGTGCACCTTGTTGTGCACTTTGATTGGAAGGAGAAATGTCCAGATGTGTGATTATATACTGATTCACAGGCTCTAGTCAATGGTTTGGCTAGATGGTCAGGGACTTGGAAGAAGAATAATCAGAAAATTGGTGACACAGAAATTTGGGGAAGAGGTATGTTGATGGATCTTTCTGAGTGGTCAAAAACTGTGAAGATATTTGTATCTCATATGTGTGCTCACCAAAGGATGACTTCAGCAGAGGAGGATTTTAATAATCAAGTGGATAGGATGACTTGTTCTGTGGACACCACTTAGCCTCTTTCCCCAGCCCCCCCTGTCATCACTCAACGGTCCCATGAACAAAGAGGCCATGATGGTAGGGATGCAGATTATGGATGGGCTCAGCAACATGAACTTCCACTCACCAAGGCTGACCTGGCTACCACCACTGTTGTGTGCCCAATTTGCCAGCAGCAGAGACCAACACTGAGCCCTCGATATGGCACCATTCCTCAGGGTGACCAGCCAGTTACTTGGTGGCAGATTGATTATATTGGACTTCTTCCATCTTGAAAAGGGCAGTGGTTTGTCCTCACCAGAATAGATACTTACTCCAGATATGGGTTTGCCTCCCCTGCACACAATGCTTCTCCCAAGGCTACCATCTGTGGACTCACAGAATGCCTCATCCACCACCATCAGGGCATTCCACATAGCATTACCTCTTACCAAGGCACTTACTTTATGGCTAAAGAAGGGCAGCACTGGGATCATGCTCATGGAATTCACTGGTCTTATTATATTCCCCATCATCCTGAAGCAGCTGGATTGATGGAACCGTACAATGGCCTTTTGAAGTCACAATGCCAACTAGGTGGACAATACTTTGCAGAGCTAGGGCAAAATTTTCCAGAAGGCTGTGTATGCTCTGGATTAGCATCCAATATATGGTACTCTTTCTCTCATAGCCAAGATTCATGGGTCCAGGAATCAAGGAGTGGAAGTGGATGTCCTACTACTCACCATTACCCCTAGTAACCCACTAGAAAATTTTTGCTTCCTGTTCCCACAGCATTATGTTCTGCTGACCTAGATGTCTTAGTTCCAGAGGGAGGAACACTGCCACCAGGAGGCACAACAATTCCATTAAACTGGGAGTTAAGACTGACACCTGGCCACTTTGGGCCCCTCTTACCTGTAAGTCAAGAGACTAAGAAGGGAGTTACAGTGTCGGCTGGGGTGATTTACCTGGACTATCAAGATGAAATTGGTCTACTCCACAACAGAGGCAAGGGATAGTATATATATTACACAGGAGATCCCTTAGGGTGTTTCTTAGTACTACCATGCCCTGTGATCAAGGTCTATGGGAAACTACAACAGGCCAGTCCAGGCACTACTACAAATGGTCCAGACCCTTCAGGAATGAAGGTTTGGGTCACTACACCACACACACAAAAATACAACCTGCCGAGGTGCTTGCTGAAGGCAAAGGCAATACAGAATGTGTAGTAGAAGAAGGTAGTCATCAATACCAGCTGTGATCACGTGACCAGTTGCAGAAACAAGAACTAATTGTCATGAGTATTTCCTCCTTTTCTTGTCAAGAATATATTTGCATATGTATTCACTTCTACTAAGAAACTATTAATTTTATTTGCTTTCTTTTTCCTTTATAATGTGACATGAGATTTATTGACTTCACATCAGCATTTAAGTGTTGTTAACTTTATGTAATAGCATTTGGGTTGGGGACTGGTGCATTTCCAGTTGCACAAAAATAGCTGTAGTATGTTAGTCATAATTACAACCTTATTATTTTCTTTATTTGAAGATTATGTATGATTTCAGGAGATGTGCATGGGTTCCAGTTGACAAAGGATGGACTTCTGATGGTTAATATTGTCTACTTGATTGAAGGATGCAAAGTGTAGTTCTTGGGTGTGTCTGTGAGGGTGTTGCCAAAGGAGATTAAAATTTGAGCCAGTGGAGTGGCAAAGGCAGGCCCACCCTCAATCTGGGCGGTCACAATCTAATCAGCTGCCAGAGTAGCCAGAATAAAAGCAGGCAGAAGAACGTGGAAAGACTAGACTGGTTTAGTCTTCTGACCTACATCTTTCTCCCATGCTGGATGGTTTCTGCCCTGGAACATCGCACTCCAATATTTCTGCTTTGGGATTGGGCTGACTTCCTTGCTCCTCAGCTTGCAGAAGACCTATTGTGGAACCTCACCCTGTGATTGTATGTGTCAATACTCCTTAATAAACTTCCCTTTATATATACATCCATCCTATTAGTTCTGTCCCTCCAGAGATCCCCAACTAATACACCGTCTATCACTTTATACAAAAATCATCTCAAGATGGATCAAAGACTCAAATCTAAAGCCTAAAATCATAAAAATTCTGGAACATAATATTAGAAAAACTCTTCTAGACATTAGCTTAGGCATAGAATTCATGACGAAGGCCCCAAAAACAAATGTAACAAAAACAAATATAAATAAATGGTACCTAACTAAACTCAAAAGCTTCTGCATAGTAAAAGAAGTAATCAGCAGATTAAAGAGACAACCCACAGGATATGAGAAAATATTCTCAACCTATGCATCCAGCAAAAGATTAGTATCCAATCAGTATCCAATTACAAACTCAAAAAAATAAGCAAACAACAAACCAGTCTTATCAAAAAGTAGACAAAAGAAATGAACAGGCATTTCCCCAAAGAAGATATACAAACAGCAAACAAGCATACAAAAAAAATACTTCACTGCACTAATCATCAGGAAAATGCAAATTAAAGCCACAACAAGATACCATTTTACTCCTTGTAAGAATGACTATAATTAAAGTCAACAAACAATAGATGTTGGCATGAATGTAGGGAAAAGGGAACACATATATACTGCTGGCAGAAATTTAAATTATTACATAGTAATTACCATTACTATGGAAAACAGTATGGAGATTCCTTAAAGTACTAAAAGTAGAACTATTCGATCCAGCAATCCCACCACTGGATATCTTCCTGAAGAAAAATAAGTCATTATACGAAGAAAAAAAAACACATCTTTAGAGCGGCAAAATTTACAAGAGCATAGATATGGAACCAACCTAAGTGCCCATCAACCAACAAGTGGATAAAAATCAGTGTGGTATATATACGCCATGGAATACTACTCAGCCAGAAAAAGAAATAAAATAATGTCTTTTGCAGCAACTTGGGTGGTGCTGGAGGCCATTACTCTTAGTGGAGCATGGCCAGGGACGCACATCCCCCTAGGCTCAGTCAGAAAAAGGAAGAAAATAATGTCTTTTGCAGCAACTTAGGTGTTGCTGGGGGCCGTTATTCTGTTGTGGAGCACAGCCAGGGATGCACATCCCCCTCGGCTCAACTTGCTCCCATAGGAGACTTTAGCCCTAGGGGAGCTATAGGGCCTAAACTCTGCAGGGTCGGTTTGATACGAGCACCCCTTGGTGTACTGGCTTCTCCTGGGGCCCCAGCCTGGCTGTGTCCACTGAGGTGAAGTAACTCAGGTTTGGAAAACCAAATATTGTATGTTCTCACTTAGAAGTGGGAGCTAAGCTATAAGAATGCAAAGGCATAACAATGATATAATGTATTCAGAGGGTGGTGAAGGTTGGGAGAGGAGTGAGAGATGAAAGACTATATATTGAGTATAGTGTACACTGTTTGAGTGACTGGTGCACTAAAATTTAAGAAATCACCACTGAAGAACTTATCCATGTAACCAAAAACCACCTGTACCCCAAAAACTATTAAAGTAAGAAAAAATATATATATATTTAAATTTCATCTCATTTGATGGCCTTGGTGTTTTGATTGCAGTGTAAGTGGGTTCGGTTTACTGGCTTTTTTCCTGAAAGATTTTAGGAGACCAAGGCTCAGCTCAGGACTCCTGGACTGTGTGTTCTAACTCTGGGGAACTGGTATCTGTTCCTGGCTTTTCTCTGTGTCCTCGAGGTTAGAAACATGCTCTGCTGAAGGGGCCAAGGTGCTCCAGGACCACTGGTCACAACACTCTGACGAGTGGTGCCCGCCAAAGCACTTCATGGGCAGTGGCAGCGGGATTTGTCCTCGCTCACACATGCCGGCAGCAGCAGCAGAAGCAGCGTTGCTGGGTGTACGCTCCTTGGCTGCAGCAGGATATTAGCGGGTGCTAGGGTGCGAACGTCTGTGGCAGTACAGCTTGGGGGCTGGGAGGCTCCCCCTGGTGACTGCGCACGAGTTAATGCCAGTGGTGGTGTTAGCATGTGGACGGGGTTCTGTTTGGTGCAGGATTCTGTGAACCCTCTGTGCACCCTCACGCTGGTGGTGGTCATCGCTCTCGCCTAGGGGCAGGTCCCCTGTTTTCCAAGCCCAGTTTCCTGCTGGAGGCAGTGTTAGCAGAATGCTGGCGCGGGCAGATCTGGCGGCTCCATACCTGGCACTGCTCCAACGACAACAGTGGTGTGATGAGGGAAGTGGGAGGAGGTGCATTCATGCCCGTAGCAATGGCATGGCAGAGTGCATGCACACATGGTGCTAGCAGAGAAAAGAGGACTTGGTGCCCCCAAGCACACACGCACCAGCAAAGCGGTGTGGAGGGGTGGCCATGGGTGACTGACTGCGGTCAAAGGGGCGCAGGAGTGTTTGCAATGGGGGAGGATGCAGACTAGATGGTGCATGTTCGCTGGGGCCACTATGCTGGAGCACTCTGCCAGTCAGACATGGTCTGCAAGTGCAGGAGGAATAATGTGAGCCCCTAGGAGACACCTAGGGGCTGCACTGCAAGCAGACACAGCCATGCTGGGGCCCCATGAGCAGCCAGTAGACCGAGGGGTGCTCATGTCACGCTGATCCTTTCTCATGGTCAAAACTGCCCTGCAGAGTTCAGGCACTATAGTCCCCCTAGGGCTAATGCCTCCTGTGGGAGCAAGTTGAGCCTAGGGAGATGGATATCTCTGACTGTGCCCCACTACAGACATTCCTGCACCAAACCCTTATGGGCTCCACACCGGCTGGAGTTCTGCACCTACCACGTATCTAAGCAGCTTTCTCTGACAACTTAAGTGTCTGTGGCAGTCGAGGGGTCTCCTCATGATGAGGTTACAGAGGCCCCTGGCAAGAGCGATTTGCTCCTTGCCTGTCAAACTCACACCTTGCACAGAAGTCACTGGGAGCCAAGAATGATTCCAAGTGCTGGGTAATTCCCAGCAGGCCTTCTATCTTCCTCCCCCTTCATCTCAGACACTCTTTCTTTCCTCCCTCTGCTCTCGATGCCTTCCCTCTGAAGATCTGCTAAGAATGATACGGTCCTCCCAATGTCATGAGAGATGTTACCCCTGGTTGCCTCTAGTCAGCCATCTTGGGCAGAAATCTTTAATTTATTATAGACTATGGTCACCCTGTTCTCTTGAATTGTATTTTTGTCTTTATAGTAGAAAGATTTATATTCCTTTGGGTATATACCCAGTAATGGGATTGCTGGGTCAAATGGTATTTCTTGTTCTAGATCCTTGAGGAATTGCCACACTGTCAATTTTGAACCAATTTACATTCCCACCAACAGTGTAAAAGCATTGCTATTTCTCTACAGTCTCACCAGCATCCATTGTTTCCTGACATTTTAATAACTGCCATTCTGACTGATGTGAGATGGTATCTCATTGTGGTTTTGATTTGCATCTCTCTAATGATCAGTAATGATGAGACATTTTTTATTATTATACTTTAAGTTCTAGGGTACATGTACACAACGAGCAGGTTTGTTACATAGGTATACATGTGCCATGTTGGTTTGTTGCACCCATTAACTCGTCATTTACATTAGGTATTTCTCCTGATGCTATCCCTCCCCCAGACCCCCACCCGCTAACAGGCCCCAGTGTGTGATATTCTTCTCCCTGTGTCCACGTGTTCTCATTGTTCAACTCCCACTTATGAGTGAAAACATGCTGTGTTTTGTTTTTGGTTTCTGTGTTAGGTTGTTGAGAATGATGGTTTCCAGCTTCATCCATGTCCCTGTAAAGGACATAAACTCATTCTTTTTTATGGCTGCATAGTATTCCATGGTGTATATGTGCCACATTTTCTTTATCCAGTATATCATTGATGGGCATTTGAGTTGGTTCCAAGTCTTTGCTATTGTGAATAGTGCTGAAATAAACATACATGTGCATGTGTCTTTATAGCAGCATGATTTATAATCTTTGGGTATATACCCAGTAATGGGATTGCTAGGTCAAATGGTATTTCTAGTTGTAGATCCTTGAGGAATCACCACACTGTCTTCCACAATGGTTGAACTAATTTACACTCCCGTCAACAGTGTAAAAGCGCTCTTATTACTCCACATCCTTTCCAGCATCTGTTGTTTCCGGACTTTTTAATGATCACCATTCTAACTGGTGTGAGATGGTATCTCATTGTGGTTTTGATTTGCATTTTTCTGATGACCAGTGATGATTAGCATTTTTTCATATGTCTTTTGGCTGCATAAATGTCTTCTTTTGAGAAGTGTCTTTTTGTATCCTTTGCCCACTTTTTGATGGGGTTGTTTTTAATTAATTAATTTATTTATTTGTAAATTTGTTTAAGTTCTTTGTAGATTTGTGGTATTAGCCTTTTGTAAGACGGGTAGATTGCAAACATTTTCTCCCATTCTGTAGATTGCCTGCTCACTTTGATGATAGTTTCTTTTGCTGTGCAGAAGCTTTTTAGTTTAATTAGATCCCATTTGTCTATCTTGGCTTTTGTTGCCATTGGTTTTCATGTTCTAGTCATGAAGTCTTTTCCCATGCCTATGTCCTGAATGATATTGCCTAGGTTTTCTTCTAGGGTTTTTATGGTTTTAGGTCTTATGTTTAAGTCTTTAATCCATCTTGAGTTAATTTTTGTATAAGTGTAAAAAGGGGATCCAGTTTCAGCTTTCTACATATGATTAGCCAGTTTTCTCAGCACCGTTTATGAAATAGGGAATCCTTTCCCCATTGGTTGTTTTTGTCAGGTTTGTCAAAGATCAGATGGTTGTAGATGTGTGGTATTATTTCTGAGGCCTCTGTTCTGTTCCATTAGTGTACATATCTGTCTTGGTACCAGCACCATGCTGTTTAGGTTACTGTAGCTTTGTAGTATAGTTTGAAGTCAGGTAGTGTGATGCTTCCAGCTTTGTTCTTTTGGATTAGGATTGCCTTGGCTATGTGGACTCGTTTTTGGTTCCATATGAACTTTAGTTTTTTCCAATTGTGTGAAGAAAGCCATTGGTAGCTTGATGGGGATAGTACTGACTCTACAAATTACCTTGGGCAGTATGGCCATTTTCAGGATATTGATTCTTCCTATCCATGAGCATGGAATATTCTTCCATTTTTTTGTGTCCTCTTTTATTTCATTGAGAAGTAGTTTGTAGTTCTCCTTGAAGGGGTTCTTCACATCCCTTGTAGTTGGATCCCTAGGTATTTTATTGTCTTTGTAGTACTTGTGAATGGGAATTCACCCATGATTTGACTGTTTGTCTGTTCTTGGTGTATAGGAATGCATGATTTTTGCACATTGGGTTTGTATCCTGAGACTTTGCCGAAGTTACTTATCAGCTTAAGGAGATTTTGGGATGAGATGATGGGATTTTTAAAATATACAGTCATGTCATCTGCAAAAAGGGGTAATTTCACTTTCTCTTTTCTTAATTGAATACCCTTTATTTCTTTCTCTTGCCTGATTGCCCTGGCCGAACTTCTAATACTATGTTGAATAGGAGTGGTGAGAGAGGGCACTTTTGTCTTGTGCCAGTTTTTGAAGGAAATACTTCTAGTTTTTGCCCATTCAGTATAATATTGGTGGTGGATTTGTCATAAATAGCTCTTATCATTTTGAGATCTGTTCCATCAATACCTAGTTTATTGAGAGTTTTTAGCATAAAAGGCTGTTTAATTTTGTCAAAGGCCTTTTCTGCATCTATTGAGATAATCATGTGGTTTTTGTCATTGGTTCTGTTTATGTGATGGATTAAATTTATTGATTTGCGTATGTTGAACCAGCCTTGCATCCCCAGGATAAAGCTGACTTGATCGTGGTGGATAACCTTTTTGATGTGCTGCTGGATTCTGTTTGCCAGTATTTTATTGAGAATTTTCCCATCGATGTTCATCAGGGATATTGGACTAAAATTCTCTTTTTTTGTTGTAGTGTCTCTGTCAGAATTTGGTATCAAGATGATGCTGGCCTCATAAAATGAGTTAGGGAGAATTCCCTCTTTTTGTATTGATTGGAATAGTTTCAGAAGGAATGGTACCAGCTCCTCCTTGTACCTCTGGTAGAATTCGGCTGTGAATTCGCCTGGTCCTGGATTTTTTTGCTTGGTAAGCTATTAATTATTGCCTCAATTTCAGAACCTGTTATTGGCCTATTGAGAGATTCAGCTTCTCTCTTGTTTAGTCTTGGGAGGGTGTATGTGTCCAGGAATTTATCCATTTATTCTAGATTTTCTAGCTTATTTGCATAGACATGTTTATAGCATTCTCTGATGGTAGCTTGTATTTCTGTGGGATCGGTGGTGATATCCCCTTTATCATTTTCTAGTGTGTCTGTTTGATTCTTATCTCTTTTCTTCTTTACTAGTCTGGCTAACTGTCTATCTGCTTTGTTGATCTTTTCAAAAAAACAGCTCCTGGATTCATGGATTTGTTGAAGAGCTTTTTGTGTCTCTGTCTCCTTCAGTTCTTCTCTGATCTTAGTTATTTCTTGTCTTCTGCTAGCTTTTGAATTTGTTTTTTCTTGC
The DNA here is from genome assembly GCF_000951035.1 of Colobus angolensis palliatus. Taxonomy (NCBI): domain Eukaryota; kingdom Metazoa; phylum Chordata; class Mammalia; order Primates; family Cercopithecidae; genus Colobus; species Colobus angolensis. Next base: position 456,947 of record NW_012118744.1, on the reverse strand, counting down.
TTCTCTAGTTCTTTTAATTATGATGTTATGATATCAATTTTAGATCTTTCCTGCTTTTTATTGTGGCCATTTAGTGCTATAAATTTCTCTCTACACACTTGTTTAAATATGTCCCAGAGATTCTGGTACATTGTTTCTTTGTTCTTATTGGTTTCAAAGAACATCTTTATTTCTGCCTTCATTTCATTATTTACTCAGTATTCATTCAGGGGCAGGTTGTTCAGTTTTCATGTAGTTATGTGGTTTTGAGTGAGTTTCTTAATGCTGAGTTCCAATTTGATGGCACTGTGTTCTCAGAGACAGTAGGTTGTGATTTTTGTTCTTTTACATTTGCTGAGGAGTGTTTTACTTCCAATTATTTGGTCAGTTTTAGAATATGTGTGATGTGGTGCTGAGGAGAATGTATATTCTGTTGATTTGGGGTGGAGAGTTCTGTAGATGTCTATTAGGTCACCTTGGTCCAGAGCTGAGTTCAAGTCCTGGATATCCTTATTAATTTTCTGTCTTGTTGATCTGTCTAAAATTGACAGTAGGATGTTAAAGTTTCCCATTATTATAGTATGGGAGTCTCAGTCTCTTTGTAGGTATCTAAAAACTTGCTTTAAGTATCTGGGTGCTCCCGTATTGGGTGTGTATATTTAGGATAGTTAGCTTTTCTTGTTGAATTGATTCCTTTACCATTATGTAGTGGCCTTCTTTGTCTCTTTTGATCTTTGTTGGTTTAAAGTCTGTTTTATCGGAGACCAGGATTACAACCCCTGCTTTTTTTTTCCTTTCCATTTGCTTGGTAGATCTTCCTCCATCCCTTTATTTTGAGCCTATGTGTGTCTTTGCACGTGAGGTGGGTCTCTTGAACACAGCACACCAATGGGTCTTAACTCTTTATCCAATTTGCCTGTCTGTGTCTTTTAATTAGGGCATTTATCCCATTTACATTTAAAGTTCATATTGTTATATGTGAATTTGATTCTGTCATTATGTTGCTAGCTGGTTATTTTGCCCGTTAATTGATGCAGTTTCTTCATAGCATCAATAGTCTTTACAATTTGGCATGTTTTTGCAGTGGCTGATACCGGTTGTTCCTTTACATGTTTAGTGCTTCCTTCATGATCTCTTGTAGGGCATGCCTGGTGTTGACAAAATATCTCAGCATTTGCTTTTCTGTAAAGGATTTTATTTCTCCTTCACTTATGAAGCTTAGTTTGGTTGGATATGAAATTCTGGCTTGAGAATTCTTTTTTCTAAAGGATGTTAAATACATCCCATTCTCCTCTGGCTTGTAGGGTTTCTGCAGAGAGATCTGCTATTAGTCTGATGGGCTTCCCTTTGCGGGCATCCTGACCTTTCCCTGTGGCTGCGCTTTATATGTTTTCTTTCATTTTGACTTTGGTGTAGCTGACAATTATGTGTGTTGGGTTTGCTCTTCTCAAGGAGTATCTTTTTGGTGTTCTCTGTATTTCATGAGTTTGAATGTTGGCCTATGTTGCTAGGTTGGGGATGTTCTCCTGGATAATATCCTGAACAGTGTTTTCCAAGTTGGTTCCATTCTCCCCATCACTTTCAGGTACACCAATCAAACTTAGATTTGGTCTTTAACATAGTCCCCTATTTCTTGGAGGCTTTGTTCATTTCTTTTTACTCTTTTTTCTCTAATCGTGTCTTCTCACTTTATTTCATTAATTTGATCTTCAATCCCTGATATCTTTTCTTTTCCTTGATCAAATTGGCTATTGAAACTTGTGTATGCTTCATGAAGTTCTCGTATTGTGTTTTTCATCTCCATCAGGTCATTTAAGGTCTTCTCTACAGTGGTTATTCTAGTTAGCCATTTTTCTAATCTTTTTTCAAGGTTTTTAGCTTTCTTGCAATGAGTTAGAAAATGCTCCTTTAACCTGGAGAAGTTTATTATGATCGACCTTCTGAAGCCTACTTCTGTCAACTCATCAAACTCATTCTTGATCCAGTTTTGTTCCCTTACTGGCAAAGAGTTGTGTTCCTTCAGAGGAGAAGAGTCACTCTGATTTTTGGAATTTTCAGCCTTTCTGTTATGGTTTCTCTCTATCTTTGTGGTTTCATACACCTTTGGTCTTTGATGTTGCTGATCCACGGATGGGGTTTTCGTGTGGATGTTTTTGTTGTTGTTATTGTTGTTGTTGATGTTGATGCTATTACTTTCTGTTTGTTAGTTTTCATTCTAGCAGATAGGCCTCTCAGCTGCAGGTCTGTTGGAGTTTGCTGGAGGTCCTACTCCAGACCCTGTTTGCCTGGGTATCACCAGGAGAGGCTGCAGAACAGTGAATATTGCTGCCTAATCCTTCCTCTGGTAGCTTTGTCCCAGAGAGGCACCCACCTGTATGAGGTGTCTCTCAGCCCCTACTGGGAAGTGTCTCCCAGTCAGGCTACACTGGGGTCAGATACTCACTTGAGGAGGCAGTCTGTCCATTATGAGAGCTTGAACACTGTGCTTGGAGAACCACTGCTCTCTTCAGAGCTGTCAGACAGGGATGGTTATGTCTGCAGAAGCTGTTTGCTGCCTTTTGTTCAGATATGCCCTGCCCCCAGAGGTGGAATCTAGAGAGGCAGTAGGACTTGCTGAGCTCTAGTGGGCTCTGGCCAGTTAGAGCTTCCCTGCCACATTTTTTTTTTTTTTTTGCATTGTGAGAATAGAACTGCCTACTCAAGCCTCAGCAATGGCTGACATCCCTCCCCTCACCAAGCTCCAGTGTCCCAGGTCAATCTCAGACTGCTGAACTAGCAGTGAGGAAGGCTTTGAGGGTGTGAGACCTCCTGAGCCAGGCATGGCAGGGTATCTCCTGATTTACCAGTTGCAAAGACCATGGGAAAAGCACAGTATTTGGACAGGAGTGTACTGTGTCTCCAGGTACAGTCACTCAAGGCTTTCCTTGGCTTGAAATGGGAAATCCCCTGACCACTTGCACTTCCCTGGTGAGGTGACACATTGCCCTGCTTCATCTCACCCTCTGTGGGTTGCACTCACTGTCCAACCAGTCCCAATGTCATGAACCAGGTACATCAGTTGGAAATGCAGAATTCACCCATCTTCTTCATTGATCTTACTGGGAGCTGTAGACCAGAGCTGTTCCTATTCGGCCAGCTTGGAAGTGACTCCAATGATGAGATTTTTTTCATATGTTTGTTGGCCACATGTCTTCATTTTTATTTAAAAAAAAAAAAAACGTGGGATACATGTGCAGAATGTGTAGGTTTGTTACGTAGGTATACATGTGCCATGGTGGTTTGCTGCAACTATTGACCAATCCTCTAAGTTCCCTCCCCTGAACCCCACTCCTGTACAGGCCCTGGTGTGGGCTGTTCCCCTCTCTGTGTCCATGTATTGTCAATGTTCAACTTCTACTTATGAGTGAGCACATGCTGTGCTTGGCTTCCTGTTCCTATGTTAGTTTGCTGAGGATGTTGCCTTCCAGCTTCATCCATGTCCCTGCAAAGGACATTATTTCATTCTTCTTTATGCCTGCATAGTATTTCATGGTGTATTTGTACCACATTATCTTTATCCAGTCTATCATTGATGAGTATTTGGGTTGCCTCCATATCTTTGGTATTGTAAATAGTGCTGCATGAAACATTCATGTACATGTGTCTTTATAGTAGAATGATTTAATTCCTTTGGGTATATACCCAGTAATGGAATTGCTCAGCCAAATAGTATTTCTGGTTCTAGATCCTTGAGGAATCAGCACAATGTCTTCTGCAATGGTTGAACTAATTTACAGTCCCACCAATAGTGTAAAAGTGTTCCTATTTCTCCACAGCTTCGCAAGCATCTATTGTTTCCTGACTTTTTAATAATTGCCACTCTAACTGGCATGAGATGGCATCTCATTGTGGTTTTTTATTGAGATAATTATTGTGGTTTTGACGTGCATTTATGTGATGATCAATGATGTTGAGCTTTTTTAATATGTTCATTGGCCATGTAAATGTCTTCTTTAGAGAAACATCTGTTCACATCCTTTGCCCATTTTTTGATGAGGTTGTTTGTTTTTTCTTACAAATATGTTTAAGTTTATTGCCCACTCTGGATATTAGACCTATGTCAGATTGATAGATTGCAAAATTTTTCTCCTATTCTGTAGGTTGCCTGTTCACTCTGATGATAGTTTTGTTGCTGTTGTTGTTGTTGTTTTGCTGTGCAGAAGCTCTTCAGTTTAATTAGATTCCATTTGTCAATTTTGGCTTTTGTTGCCATAGCTTTTGGTGTTTTAGTCATAAAGTCTTTGACCATGTCTGTGTCTGTGTTCTGACTGGTATTGCCTAGGTTTTCTTCTAGGGATTTTATGGTCCTGGGGTTTACATTTAATTCTCTAACCCATCTT
>NW_012118744.1:445316-446057 GCF_000951035.1 Colobus angolensis palliatus | reverse complement strand
AGTACCTCAGTTCAAAATGCAGGAATCACCAGTCTTCTGTGTCCTTTGCACTGGGAGTTGGAGACTGGAGCTGTTCCTATTCGGCCATCTTGCTCCGCCCCCTTTACCCCATCTTGAGTTAATTTTTTGTAATGTGTAAGAAGGGGTCAAGTTTCAGATTTCTGCATACTGCTAGCCAGTTTTTCCAGTATTATTCATTTAATAGAGAATGATATCCCCATTGCTTCCTTTTTTTCAGGTTTGTCAATGATCAGATGGTTGTGGATGTGTGCTATTATTTCTGAGGCCTCTGGGATGCAAGACTGATTCAAAATATGCAAGTCAGTAAACCTAATCCATCACATAAAAAGAACCAATGACAAAAACCACATGATTATGTCAATAGATGCAGAAAAGGCCTTAGACAAAATTCAACACCTCTTTATACTAAAAACTCTCAATAAACTAGGTATTGTTGGAACGTATCTCAAAATTATAAAAGCTATTTATGACAAACCCACAGCCAATATCATATTGAATGGACAAAAACTGGAAGCATTTTCTTTGAAAATGGGCACAAGACAAGGATGCCCTCTCTCACTACTCCTATTCAATATAGTATTTGAAGTTGTTTGTTCTTGCTTGTTTAGTTCCTTGTTTTTTTTTGTTTGTTTGTTTGTTTTTTGACAGTTTCACTCCTGTCACCCAGACTGGAGTGCAATGGCACAATCTTAGCTTACTGCTACCTTCACCTCCTGGTTT
>NW_012118744.1:427467-441716 GCF_000951035.1 Colobus angolensis palliatus | reverse complement strand
TTTTTTGTATTTTTAGTAGAGACATGGTTTCACCATGTTGGCCAGGCTGGTCTTAAACTCCTGTCCTCATGATCCATCCACCTCAGCCTCCCAAAGTACTGGGATTACAGGTGTGAGCCACCATGCCTGGCTGTTTTGAGATCTTTCCAGTTTTCTGATGTGGGCATTTATTGCTATAAATTTTACTCTTAACACTACTTTAGCAGTGTCCCAATGATTCTGGTATGTTGTCTTTTTGTTCTCATTGATTTCAAATAACTTCTTGATTTCTGCCTTAATTTTGCTATTTACACTGGAGTCATTCAGGAGTAGGTTGTTCAGTTTCCATGTTGTTGTGCGGTTTTGAGTGAGTTTGATTGCACTGTGGTTGAGGGACTCTTTGTTATGATTTCAGTTCTCTTGCATTTGCTGAGGAGTATTTTACCTTCAATTATTTGGTCAATTTAGAAGAAGTGCCACATAACACTTAGAAGAATGTACATTCTGTTGATTTGGGGTTGAGAGTTCTGTAGATGTCTATTATGTCCTCTTGATCCAGAGTTGAGTTTAAGTTCTGAATATTCTTGTTAACTTTCTTTCCCGTTGATCTGTCTAATATTGACAGTGGGGTGTTAAAGTCTTCCACTATTATTGTTGGAAGTATAATTCTCTTCGTAGTTCTCTAAGAACTACATGGATCTGGGTTCTCCAATGTTGGGTGCATATATATTTAGGATTGCTAGCTCTTCTTGTTGTGTTGATCCCTTTACCATTATGTAATTATTTAGTTTGTCTTTTTTGATCTTTGTTTGTTTAAAGTCTGTTTCATCAGAGACTAGGATTGCAGCCTCTGCTTTTTGCTTTCCATTTGCTTCATAAATATTCCTCCATCCCTTTATTTTGTGTCTTTGCGCATGTGATGGGTCTCCCGAATACAGGACACTAATGGGTTTAGATTCTTTATCCAATTTGCCAGTCTGTGCCTTTTAATTGGGACCTTTAACCTATTTACATTTAAGGTTAATATTGGTATGTGTGAATTTGATACGGTCATTATGATGCTAGCTGGTTATTTTGCACATTATTTGTTGCAGTTTCTTCACAGTGTCATCGGTTTTGATATTTTGGTGTGTTTTTGCAGTGACTGGTACCGGTTTTCTCTTTCCATATTTAGTGCTTCCTTCAGGTTCTGTTGCAGGGCAGGCCTGGTGGTAGCAAAATCTTTTAGCTGTCACTGAAGCTGTGACTGCAGCCACCTTTCCTCCCAGGTGCTCTGTCCCAGGAAGATTAGAGTTTTAGCTGTAAGCCCCTGGCTGTATTTCCTGCAGAGATGCCCTGCCCAGTGAGAAATCTAGAGAAGATTTTCTGCAAAGGATTTTATTTTTTCTTTGCTTACAAAACTTAATTTAGCTAAATATGAAGTTCTGGGTTGAAAATTCTTTTTTTAAGAATGTTGGATATTGGTCCCCCACTATCTTCTGGCTTGTCGGATTTCTGCTAAGAGATACGCTCTTATTCTGATGGTCTTTTCTTTGTAGGTGACCTGACCTTTCTCTCTGGCTGCCCTTAACATGTTTTTCTTCATTTCATCCTTGGAGAATCTGATGATTATGTGTCGTGGGGTTGATATTCTTGTGGAGTATCTTAGTGGTGTTCTGTATATTTTCTGAATTTGAATGTTGGTCTGTCTTGCTAGGTTGGGGAAGTTCTCTTGTAAAATATCCTGACGTGTATTATCCAGCTTGGTTCCATTCTCCCTGTTACTTTAAGGTACACCAATCAGTTGTAGGTTTGGTGTTTTCACATAGTCCCCTATCATGTTTTTCTTCATTTCATCCTTGGAGAATCTGATGATTATGTGTCGTGGGGTTGATATTCTTGTGGAGTATCTTAGTGGTGTTCTGTATATTTTCTGAATTTGAATGTTGGTCTGTCTTGCTAGGTTGGGGAAGTTCTCTTGTAAAATATCCTGACGTGTATTATCCAGCTTGGTTCCATTCTCCCTGTTACTTTAAGGTACACCAATCAGTTGTAGGTTTGGTGTTTTCACATAGTCCCCTATCATGTTTTTCTTCATTTCATCCTTGGAGAATCTGATGATTATGTGTCGTGGGGTTGATATTCTTGTGGAGTATCTTAGTGGTGTTCTGTATATTTTCTGAATTTGAATGTTGGTCTGTCTTGCTAGGTTGGGGAAGTTCTCTTGTAAAATATCCTGACGTGTGTTATCCAGCTTGGTTCCATTCTCCCTGTTACTTTAAGGTACACCAATCAGTTGTAGGTTTGGTGTTTTCACATAGTCCCCTATTTCTTGTAGGCTTTGTTCATTCCTTTTTTTTCTCTCTCTCTAATCTTGTCTGCATGCCTTATTTCATCAAGGTAGACATCAATCTCTGATGTTATTTCTTCCACTTGCTCAATTTGCCTGTTTATACTTGTGTATGCTTCACAATGTTCTCATGTTGTGTTTTTGAGCTCCATCACGTTATTTATGTTCCCCTCTAAACTGGTTATTCTAATTAGTAGTTCCTGTAACCTTTTATCAAGGTTCTTAGCTTTCTTGCACTGGGTTAGAACATGCTCCTTTAGTTCAGAGTATTTTGTTATTCCCACCTTCAGAAGCCTACTTCTGTCAATTCATCAATCTCATTATCCATCCAGTTTTGCACCCTTGCTGAAGAGGTGTTGCGATCCTTTGGAGTAAAAGAAGCATTCTGGCTTATGGAATGTTCAGCTTTTTTCCTTTTTGTTTTTGTTTTTGTTTTCTCATCTTCTTGGATTTATTTATCTTTGATCTTTGAGTCTTACTACCCTTGGATGGGTTTTTCTGGGTAGTCTTTTTGTTGATGTTGCTGTTGCTTTCTGTTTGTTAGTTTTTCTTCTAACAGACCTCTCTTCTGCGTGTCTGCTGCAATTTGCTGGAGGTTTACTCCAGACCCTGTTCACCTGGGTATCACCAGCGGAGGCTACAGAGCAACAAAGATTGCTGCCTGCTCCTTCCTCTGGAAGCTTCTTCCTAGAGGGGCACTGTCCTCATGCCAGCTGGAGCTCTCCTGTATGAGGTGTCTGTCAACCCCTGTTGAGAGGTATCTCCAAGTCAGGAGACATGAGGTTCAGAAACCCACTTGAGAAGGAGTCTGTCCCTTAATAGAGGTGATGTGCTGTGCTGGGAGAATTCCCCTTTTCAGGATCAGCTGCTCTCTTTATTGCTGGCAGACAGAAAAGATTAGGCTCACTGAATCTGTGACTGCAGCCACCTTTCCTCCCAAGTACTCTGTCACAGGAAGATGAGAGTTTTATTTGTAAGCCGCTGGCTGGTGTTGCTGTGTTTCCTGCAGAGATGCCCCGCCCAGTGCGGAGGAATCTAGAGAAGCAGTCTCACCACAGCTGATTTTCCATGCAGTGGTGAATTCCACCCAGTCCAAACCTCCCAGTCTCCTTTGCACCATCAGGGGAAAACTGCTTACTAAAGCCTCAGTAATGACAGTCACCTCTCCCCCCACCAAGTTTCAGTGTCCCAGATCGACTCCAGACTGCTGTGCTGGCAGTGAGAATTTCAAACCACTGGTTCTTAGCTTGCTGGGCTCTGTGGGAGTGGAATTTGCTGAGCAGGACCGCTTGGCTCACTGGCTTCAGCCCACTTTACAGGTGAGTGGATGGTTCTCCCGGCTCTCTGGAGTTCAAGGTGCTGTTGGAGTATAAAAGAACCCTGATGCTCTTGCCAGGCATCCTCGTGGAAGTGACATTGTCTTTAAACCCTGCGTGGCAATCCCTGATGCACCGCCGTGATGCCCAGGGAAGACAGGGCGACCTGGAAGTCCAACTACTTCCTTAAGATCATCCAATTATTGGATGATTATCCGAAATGTTTCATCGTGGGGGCAGACAATGTGGGTTCCAAGCAGATGCAACAGATCCACATGTCCCTTCGCGGGAAGGCCGTGGTGCTGATGGGCAAGAACACCATGATGAGCAAGGTCATCTGAGGGCACCTGGAAAACAACCCAGCTCTGGAGAAACTGCTGCCTCATATCCAGGGGAATGTGGGCTTTGTGTTCACCAAGGAGGACCTCACTGAGATCAGGTACATATTGCTGGCCAATAAGGTGCCAGCTGCTGCCCGTGCTGGTGCCATTGCCCCATATGAAGTCACTGTGCCAGCCCAGAACACTGGACTTGGGCCCAAGAAGACCTCCTTTTTCCAAGCTTTAGGTATTACCACTAAAATCTCCAGGAGTACCATTGAAATCCTGAGTGATGTGCAGCTGATCAAGACTGGAGACAAAGTGGGAGCCAGTGAAGCCACTTTGCTGAACATGCTCAACATCTCCCCCTTCTCCTTTGGGCTGGTCATCCAGCAGGTGTTCAACAATGGCAGCATCTACAATTCTGAAGTGCTTGACATCAGAGGAACTCTGCATTCTTCCTTCCTGGAGGGTGTCCGCAATGTTGCCAGTGTCTGTCTGCAGATTGGCTATGCAACTGTTGCATCAGTACCCTATTCTATCATCAACGGGTACAAACGAGTCCTGGCCTTGTCTGTGGAGATGGATTACTTCTTTCCACTTGCTGAAAAGATCAAGGCTTTCTTGGCTGATCCATCTGCCTTTGTGGCTGCTGCCCCTGTGGCTGCTGCCACCATGGCTGCTCCTGCTACTGCTGCTGCAGCCCCAGCTATGGGCAGAAGCCAAGGAAGAGTCGGAGGAGTCAGATGAGGATATGCGATTTGGTCTCTGACTAATCACCAAAAAGCAACCAACTTAGCCAGCTTTATTTGCAAAACAAGGAAATAAAGGCTTACTTCTTTAAAAAAAAAAAAGAACCCTGATGCTTGGTGCCTGCCCAAACAGCTCCCCAGTTTTGTGCTTGAAACCCAGGGCCCTAGTGGTGTAGGCTCACAAGGGAATCTGACCTGCAGATGGCAAAAACCATGGGGAAAGTGTAGTGCTCAGGATGGGTAGCACAGTCCCTCAACACTTCCTTTGGCTGGGGGAGGGAGATCCCCTCACTCCATGCCATTCCTGGGTGAAGTGATGTTCCACCCTGCTTCTGCTCACTCTCCATGGATTGTACCCACTGCCTAGCCAGTTCCAATGAGATGAACTGGGTACCTCAATTGGAAATGCAGGATCACCCACTTTCTGCATTGTTCTCACTGGGAGCTGCAGACCAGAGCTGCTTCTATTTGGCCATCTTGGCCCCTCCACCAGTCCTTATCATTACATAGTAACTTTTTTTTTGGTCTATTCTTGACATTTTTGTCTTGGATTCTATTTTGTCTGATAGAAGTATAGCTACTTCTGCTCTTTTTTGTTGTCTAACTTCATGGAATATATTTTCACATCCATTTATTTTTAGTCTATGTGTGTCTTTATATGTGAAATGTGTTTCCTGTAGGCAAGGCGTCAATGGGTCTTGTTTTTTCATCCATTCAGTCACTCTATGTCTTTTGATTGTAGTGTTTAGTTCATTTACATTCAATAATTGTATTGATAAGTAAAGACTTGCTCCTGAAAATTTGGCATTCTTTTTTGTTGTTGTTGTTGTTTTGTGGTGTTCTCTTCTTTTTTAATTTCCTTCCTGTCTTATTTTAGGGAAGGTAATTTTCTCTGGGGATGTAATTTAGTTTCTTGGGTTTTTTTTTTTATTTTTTGTGCATCTATTGTATATTTTTTTGTTTTAGGTTACCATGAGTCTTGCAAATTATAACCCAGTGTTTTAAGCTGAAAGCAACTTAACACATTTTACATACACCAAACAACAAAAAGCAAAAAGAAACCTACTAATAATGCTATGCTTTAATTTAGTCCCCTTGCTTCTTAACTATTTCTCATTTCTACTTATATATTTTTGCCCTGTTGGTATCTTGAAATGTTGTTTTAGTTATTATTTTTACTAGTTCATTATTTTCTATGCAGAATAACAGTTGTTTACTCACCACAGCTTAACACTGTTATAATATTCCGGGTTTTTCTGTGTACTTACTATAATCAGTGCGTTTTGTATGGTTAGGTGATTTCTTATTAATTTTTGCATAGTTTTCTTTCTGATTGAACTACTTCCTTTAACATTTTTTGTAGAACAGGTCTGGTGTTGATGAAATCCCTTGGTGTTTGTTTGTCAAAGGGAGTCTTTATTTCTGCTCTTTGTTTGAAGAATAATTTTGCTGGATGTACTATTCTAGGGTAAAAGTTTTTTCCCTTCAGCACTTTAAATATGTAATGCCCATCTCTTTTAGTCTGTGATGTTTCCAGTGAAGAGTCGGCTAACAGACATACTAGAGTTTCATTGTATCTTATTTGTTTCTTTTCTCTTGCTGCTTCTAGGATCATTTTTTAAATCCTTAACCTTTTGGTGTTTGATTATTACATTTTCTGAGATAGAATTTTTTTGGGGGGGGTTAAAGGTGCTTGGTGTTATATACCCCTGTTGTACTTGGATATTGATATCTATCTCTAGATTTTGGAACTTCTCTGTGATTATCCCTTTGAATAAACTTTCTATTCCTATCTTTTTTCCTATGATTTCTTTAATGTTAATAACAGATTTGTCATTTTGAAGTTATTTTCTAGATCATGCTTCATTTTTCTAATTCTTTTGCTCCTCTGACTGTGTATTTTTAAATAGTCTGTCTTCAAGTTCACTAATTATTTCCTCTGCTTGAAACATTTTTCTGCTGAAAGACTGATGTATTTTTCAGTATGTCAATTGAATTTTTCAATTTTAGAATTGATTGTTTTTAATTTGCAAAATCTTTTTGTTAATCTGATAGAATTCTGAATTTCTTTTCTGTGTTATCTTGAATTTCTTTGAGTTTCCTCAATACTGCTGTTTTGAATTATATGTCTGAAAGGTCATATAGCTCTGTCTCCAGGATTGATGCCTGGTGCGTTACTTAGTGCATCTGGTGAGCTTATGTTTCCTCTATGGTACTGATGAAGCAGCCTTGTTGTCTGGCATGACACCTGAAGTTCATTATCTCATGGCCATGAAAATCAAGAATGTAGACATACAAAGAGTGAGAATAAGAGCAGAAATTTTATAAGAAAAAAATAGAAAAGATAGTAGCTCTCTGCTACAGAGGGGGATCCCAGAAAAATCTGTTGCCAATATGTTGTGAATTCAGGCGTTTTTATAGATGAGTTAGTGGGGAAGCAGTGTCTGATCTACATAGGGTACAACAAACTGGTTAGGACCAGGTGTGCCATCTTCATAGGGTGCGAATCTCTGGAAGCCCTCAACCAAATATATTATTATGCAGGTCAGTTCTCTCCATGTTGCCTACTTCTTTCAAACTGTACACATGCTAACAAAAATAGAAAGATGGAGCTTCTTGGTGAACATGTCTGGTCTTCAAGTAGCCATTTTCTATTGGTGCAGCTGCTGGCATTCTCCCATGCAAGCTTTCAGCTTTCTTAACTATGTTTGCAGCTCACACTTTCAGGCTGCTCTTTGTTAGAAAAAAAAACCTATTTCTTGGTGCACTTTTTGAGAGAAGGGAAACTCTTCCAAGGACTATTTGCCCTCACTATCTGACTAAATAATTTCTTTCTATCTTTTATATAATTTCCACCCCCCTGGAGTGGAAATACTAATTGCTGTTGGCTGGGGGTGAGTGTTGCACAACAACTCTTCTGACTGCTTCTTGCTGGAGAGGGATGTTGTGTCAGGAACAGCAGCTAGGGCTCCTCCTGAGGGTCAATCTAAGGGTCCTTGGAAAAAAGACAGGTCTAGATGTGATTCCATGTGCAACACCACTTAGAGTTTAATAGCTTCTAGGTGAGAGAAAACAATTTGAATTATAGTATTGAGTATACAAGTTCCAAATATTAGCACAAAACACATGAGCAAAGAGGAGCCTAATAAAGGAGCTAACCATCTTCATAAAGAAGGCTGAAATTTATTAAGGACGGATACTGGCCACCTGGGACTGGAGCCCACATTTTCTCTTAACCTGTTAATGATTCTAACTTGATCTTTAAGCACCTGTAGGTTCCCTTCAACTTGACTAGAGGTGTTGATCCAGAAGCAGTATGTTTTATTTAAAAGTGCACAGGTATCCCTACTTCAGTCATAAGGACAGCTAGGGTCTGTCTATTTTGTACTACTACTGAGGCTAAAGAGGCTATGAATTGTTCTACTTCTATGGCTCCTATTGTTGCCTTCTACCCTCATTGCATCATAATAGAAATATTAAGTACTAATCTTTCAAGGAGTGGAATACTAGCAAACCGGAATAGGCCTCTGGCTATAGAATCCCCTATCCATGGTTTTCTAAGATAGAGTTGTCATGTTCATATCCTTCCCAGTCTTCTTTTTCAATTAAATCTCCATACAAGGTCATGGAAATTGTAGATGTTTTTGTTTGGTGCATCCAAGGTAGTGCACTCTCTAGAAAAGAGCCTAGGTTAAGGATGTCTCTAGATAATGCTACCATTTTGGTGAAATTTAAAAGTAATAGTTAAGGGAAAAAGAAGCCCAGGGGGTGCCCAAGATGGCTGAAGAGGAACAGCTCCAGCCTCCAGCTCCCAGCGTGAATGACAGAGAAGATGGGTGATTTCTGCATTATCAACTGAGGTACCAGGTTCATCTCACTGGGACATGTCAGACAGTCAGTGCTGGTCAGTGGATGCAGCCAAGCCAGTGAGAGCTGAAGCAGGACAAGGCATCACCTCAGCTGGGAAGCACAAGGGAGAAGGGAATTCCTTTTCCTAGCCAAGGGAAACTGAGACACACAACACCTGGAAAATCGGGTAACTCCTACCCTAATACTGCACTTTACCAAGGGTCTTTGCAAATGGCACCCCAGGAGATTATATCCCACACCTGGCCTGGAGGGTCCCACACCCACAAAGCCTCCCTCATTGCTAGAACAGTAGTCAGAGATCTAACTGGAAGGTGGCAGTGAACCTGGGGGAGGGGTGCCCACCATAGTGGAGGATTAAGTAGATAAACAAAGCCAACAGGAAGCTCGAACTGGGTGGAGCCCACCGCAGATCAAGGAGGCCTGCCTGCCTCTATAGACTCCACCTCTGGGGACAGGGCATAGCTAAACAAAAAGCAGCAGAAACCCCTGCAGATGCAAATGTCCCTGTCAGACAGATTTGAAGAGAGCAGTGATTCTCCCAGCACAGAGGTTGAGATCTGAGAATGGACAGACTGCCTGCTCAAGTGGGTCCCTGAACCCTGAGTAGCCTAACTGGGAGACATCCCCCACTAGGTGCAGACTGACACCTCACAACTCACACGGTTGGGTACACTTCTGAGACGAAGCTTCCAGAGCAAGAATCAGACAGCAACATTTCTTGTTCAGCAATATTTTATCTTCTGCAGCCTCTCTGGAGTGGACCTCAAGCAAACTCCAAGACCTGCAGCTGAGGGTCCTGACAGTTAGAAGGAAAACTAACAAACAGAAAGGACACCCACATGAAAACCTCATCAGTACGTCACCATCATCAAAGACCAAAGAGAGATAAAGCCACAAAGATGGGGGAAAAGTAGTGCAGAAAAGCTGGAAATTCAAAAAATCACAGCACATCTCCCCCTCCAAAGGAACGCAGCTCATCGCCAGCAACGGAACAAAGCTGGACAGAGAATGACTTTGATGAGCTCAGAGAAGAAGTCTTCAGTCGATCAAACTTCTCAGAGATAAAAGAGGAACTACGTACCCAGCACAAAGAAATTAAAAACCTTGAAAAAAGAATGAAAGAATGAATAACTAGAATAACCAATGCAGAGAAGTCAATAAACGAACCAATATGGATGAAAACCATGACACCAGAACTACATGACAAATGCACGAGCTTCAGTAACTGACTCAATCAGCTAGAAGAAAGAGTATCAGCAATTGAAGATCAAATGAATGAAATGAAGCAAGAAGAGAAGTTTAGAGAAAAAACAGTAAAAAGAAATGAACAAAGCCTCTAAGAAGCATAGGATTATGTGAAAGACCAAATGCATGTCTGATTGCTATGTCTGAAAGTGATGGGGAGAATGGAACCAAGTTGGAAAGCACTCTGCAGGATATTATCCAGGAGAACTTCCCCATCCTAGCAAGGTAGGCCAACATTCAAATTCAGGAAATACAGAGAATGCCACAAAGATACTCCTCGAGAAGAGTAACACCAAGACAAATAATTGTCAGATTCACCAAAGTTGAAATGAAGGAAAAAATGTTAAGGACAGCCAGAGAGAAAGGTCGGGTTACACAAAAAGAGAAGCCCATCAGATTAACAGCTGATCTCTTGGCAGAAATTCCACAAGCCTGAAGAGAGTGGGAGTCAGTATTTAGCATTCCTAAAGAAAAGAATTTTCAACCTAGAATTTCATATCCAGTCAAACTAACCTTCATAAGTGAAGGAGAAATGAAATTCCTTACAGACAAGCAAGCGCTTAGAGATTTTATCACCACCAGACATGCCTTACAAGAGATCCTGAAGGAAGCACTAAACATGGAAAGGAACAACTGGCACCAGTCATTGCAACAACATGCCAAAATATAAAGACCATTGATGCTAGGAAGAAACTGCATCAACTAACAAGCAAAATAAACAGCTAATATCATAATGACAGGATCAAGTTCACACATAACAATATTACCCTTAAAAGTAAATCAGCTAAATGGTCCAATTAAAAGACACAGATTGGCAAACTGGATAAAGAGTCAAGACCCATCAGTTTGCTGTATTCAGGAGACCCATCTAACATGCAGAGACACATATAGGCTCAAAATAAAGGGATGGAGGAAGATCTACCAAGCAAATGGAAAACAAAAAAAAAGCAGGGGTTGCAATCCTAGTGTCTGATAAAACACACTTTACACCATCAAAGATCAAAAGAGATAAAGAAGGCCATTACATAATGGTAAAGGGATCAATTCAACAAGGAGAGCTAACTATCCTAAATGTATATGCACCCAACACAGGAGCACCCAGATTCATAAAGCAAGTCCTCAGAGAATTACAAAGAGACTTAGACTAACCTACAATAATAATGGGAGACTTTAATACCCCACTGTCAACATTAGACAGATCAATGAGATAGAAAGTTAACAAGGATATTCAGGATTTGAACTCAACTCTGCATCAAGCGGATCTAACAGACATCTACAGAACTCTTCATCCCACATCAACAGAATATACATTCTTCTCAGCACCACATTGCACTTATTCCAAAATTGTCCACATAGTTGAAGTAAAGCTCTCCTCAGCAAATGGAAAAGAACAGAAATTATAGTAAACTGTCTCTCTGACCACAGTGCAATCAAACTAGAACTCAGGACCAAGAAACTCAACCAAAACGGCTCACCTACATGGAAACTGAACAACCAGCTTCTGAATGACTACTGAGTACATAACGAAATGAAGGCAGAAATAAAGATACTCTTTGAAACCAATGAGAACAAAGATACAACATACCAGAATCTCTGGGACACCTTTAAAGCCGTCTGCAGAGGGAAATTTATAGCACTAAATGCTCACAAGACAAAGCAGGAAAGATCTAAAATTGACACCCGAACATCACAATTAAAAGAACTAGAGAAACAAGACCAAACACATTCAAAAGCTAGCAGAAGGCAAGAAATAACTAAGATCAGAGCAGAACTGAAGGAGATGGAGACACAAAAAATCCTCCAAAAATCAATGAATCCAGGAGCTCAATTTTTGAAAAGATCAGCAAAATTGATAGACTGCTAGCAAGACTAATAAAGAAGAAAAGAGAGAAGAATAAAACAGATGCAACAAAAAATGATAAAGGAGATATCACCACTGACCCCACAGAAATACAAACTACCATCAGAGAATACTATAAACACTTTTATGCAAATAAACTAGAAAACCTAGAAGAAATGGATAAA
Organism: Colobus angolensis palliatus; assembly: GCF_000951035.1. Classification (NCBI taxonomy): domain Eukaryota; kingdom Metazoa; phylum Chordata; class Mammalia; order Primates; family Cercopithecidae; genus Colobus; species Colobus angolensis. The sequence continues at coordinate 429,880 of NW_012118744.1, read as the reverse complement.
TTCCTGGACAAGACTAAACCAGGAAGAAGTTGAATCCCTGAATAGACCAATAGCAGTCTCTGAAATTGAGGCAATAATTAATAGCCTACCAACCAAAAAAAGTCCAGGACCAGACGGATTCAGAGCCAAATTCTACCAGAGGTACAAGGAGGAGCTGGTACCATTCCTTCTGAAACTATTCCAATCAATAGAAGAAGAGGGAATCCTCCCTAACTCATTTTATGAGGCCAACATCATCCTGATACCAAACCTGGCAGAGACACAAGAAAAAAAGAGTATTTTAGACCCATATCCCAGATGAACATCGATGCCAAAATCCTCAATAAAATACTGGTAAACCAAATCCAGCAGCACATCAAAAAACGTATCCACCATGATCAAGTGGGCTTCATCCCTGGAATGCAAGACTCGTTCAACACACACAAATCAATAAACATAATCCAGTATATAAACAGAACTAAAGTCAAAAACCACAAGATTATCTCAATAGATGCAGAAAAGGCCTTTGACAAAATTCAACAGCTCTTCATGATAAAAACTCTCAATATATTCGGTATTGATGGAACCTATCTCAAAATAACAAGAGCTATTTATGACAAACCCACAGCGAATATCATACTAAATGGGCAAAATCTGGAGGCATTCCCTTTGAAAACTGGCACAGTAAAAGGATGCTCTCTCTCTCCACTTCCTATTCAACATAGTGTTGAAAGTTCTGGCTAGGGCAATCAGGCAAGAGAAAGAAATAAACGGTATTCAATTAGGAAAAGAAGAATTCAAGTTGTCCCTGTTTGTAGATGACATGACTGTATATTTAGAAAACCCCATCGTCTCAGCCCAAAATCTCCTTAAGCTGATAAGAAACTTCAGTGAAGTCTCAGGATACAAAATCATTGTTCAAAAATCACAAGCATTCTTATACACCAGTAACAGACAAGCAGAGAGCCAAATCAGGAATGAACTTCCATTCACAATTGCATCAAAGATAATAAAATACCTAGAAATCTAACTTACATGGGATGTGAAGGACCTCTTCAAGGAGAACTACAAACCACTGCTCAGTGAAATAAAAGAGGACAGAAACAAATAGAAGAATATACCATGCTCATGGATAGGAAGAATCAGTATTGTCAGAATGGCCATACTGCCCAAGGTAATGTATGGATTCAATGCCATCCTTTTAAAGCTATGAATGACTTTCTTCACAGAATTGGAAAAAATCCTTTAAAGTCTATATGGAACCAAAAGAGAACTCACATTGCCAAGACAATCCTAAGACAAAAGAACAAAGCCGGAGGCATCACACTACCTCACTTCAAACTATACTACAAGGCTACAGTAACGAAAACAGTATGGTACTGCTATGAAAACAGAGATATAGACCAATGGAATAGAACAGAGCCCTCTGAAATAATACCACACATCTACGGCCATCTGATCTTTGACAAACCTGACAAAAACAAGAAACGGGGAAAGGATTCCCTATTTAATAAATGGTGCTGGGAAAATTGGCTAGTCATAAGTAGAAAACTGAATCTGGGGAGGGGCGGAGCAAGATGGCCGAATAGGAACAGCTCCAGTCTCCAGCTCCCAGTGCGAGTGACACAGAAGACAGGAGATTTCTGCATTTTCAACTGAGGTACAGGGTTCATCTCACCAGGGAGTGCCGGACACTTGGTGCTGGTCAGCTGCTGCAGCCCGACCAGGGAGAGCTGAAGCATGGCGAGGCATCGCCTCACCTGGGAAGTTCAAGGGGGAAGGGAATCCCTTTTCCTAGCCAGGGGAACTGAGACACACAACACCTGGAAAATCGGGTAACTCCCACCCCAATACTGCGCTCTACCAAGGGTCTTAGCAAACGGACACACCAGGAGATTATATCCCACACCTGGCCAGGAGGGTCCCATGTCCGCCCACGGAGCCTCCCTCATTTCTAGCACAGCAGTCTGCAATCTAACATCAAGGCAGCAGTGAGGCTGGGGGAGGGGCGCCCGCCATTGCTAAGGCTTAATTAGGTAAACAAAGCCACTGGGAAGGTGGAACTGGGTGGAGCTCACAGCAGCTCAAGGAGGCCTGCGGTCTCTGTAGACTCCACCTCTGGGGACAGGGCACAGCTAAACAACAACAACAAAGCAGCAGAAATCTCTTCACACGCAAACGACTCTGTCTGAAAGCTTTGAAGAGAGCAGTGGATCTCCCAACATGGAGGTTGAGATCTGAGAAAGGACAGATTGCCTGCTCAAGTGGGTCCCTGAGCCCTGAGTAGCTGAACTGGGAGACATCACCCACTAGGGGCAGACTGACACCTCACACCTCACATGGTGGAGTACACCCCTGAGAGGAAGCTTCCAAAGTAAGAATCAGACAGGTACACTCGCTGTTCAGCAATATTCTATCTTCTGCAGCCTCTGCT
>NW_012118744.1:421443-421843 GCF_000951035.1 Colobus angolensis palliatus | reverse complement strand
CAAGACCAAACCAGGAGAAGCTGAATCCCTGAATAGACCTATACCAGGCTCTGAAATTGAGGTAATAATTAATAGCCTACCAACCAAAAAAAGTCCAGGACCCGATGGATTCACAGCAGAATTCTATCAGATGTAAAAGGAGGAGCTGGTACCGTTACTTCCGAAACTATTCCAATCAATAGAAAAAGAGGGAATCCTCCCTAACTCATTTGATGAGGCCAACATCATCTTGATACCAAAACGTGGCAGAGACATAACAAAAAAAGTGAATTTTAGACCAATATCCCTGATGAACATCGATGCAAAAATCCTCAATAAAATACTGGCAAACCGGATCCAGCAGCACATCAAAAAGCTTATCAACCCTGATCAAGTGGGCTTCATCCCTGGGATGCAAGGC
>NW_012118744.1:411610-419302 GCF_000951035.1 Colobus angolensis palliatus | reverse complement strand
AACAGGCAACCTACAGAATGGGAGAAAATTTTTGCAATCTAATCATCTGGCAAAGGACTGGTATCCAGAACCTACAAAGAACTCAGACAAATTTACAAGAAAAAAAACAAGCAACCCCATCAAAAAGTGGGCAAAGGCCATGAACAGACACTCTCAAAATAAGACATTTATACAGCCAACTGACACATGAAAAAATGCTCATCATCACTAGCCATCAGAGAGATGCAAATCAATACCACAATGAGATACCGTCTCACTCCAGTTAGAATGGCAATCATTAAAAGTGTCAGGAAACATCAGGTGCTGGAGAGGTTGTGGAGAAATAGGAACACTTTTACACTGTTGGTGGGATTGTAAACTAGTTCAACAATTGTGGAATACAGTGTGGCGATTCCTCAAGGATCTACAACTAGAAATACCATTTGACCAAGCCATCCCATTACTGGGTATATACCCAAAAGATTATAAATCATGCTGCTCTAAAGACACATGCACACATATGTTTATTGTGGCACTATTCGCAATAGCAAAGACTTGGAATCAACGCAAATGTCCATCAGTGACAAATTGGATTAAGAAAATGTGGCACATATACACCATGGAGTACTATACAGCCATAAAGAAGGATGAGTTTGTGTTCTCTGTAGGGACATGGATGCAGATGCAGCTGGAAACCATCATTCTCAGCAAACTATTGCAAGAACAGAAAACCAAACCGTGCATCTTCTCACTCGTAGGTGGGAATTGAGCAATGAGATCACTTGGACACAGGAAGGGGAATATCACACTCTGGGGCCTATTGTGGAGAGTGAGGAGGGGGGAGGGACACCATTAGGGGATTTAGCTAATGTCAATGACTTGTTAATGGGTGCAGCTCACCAACATGGCACATGTATACATATGTAACAAACCTGCGTGTTTTACCCATGTACCCTAGAACCTAAAGTATAATAAAAAAAATATAATAATTCATAGACCACTGCTACTACAGTTCAGGTTTCCTTCCAGTGCATATGGAGAATTAAGTGTATTTAGGAGCCACAGAGGGAGTATAACCCTGTTTTTTGAAAGGACAGTTCTAAGTTGTGGCTTGTGAAAAACACAGGCAGACCTTTCTCATATCTTAGAAGCTTACTTTTTTTACGCATAATAGGAGCATCTTTGGGATAGGGATATTCATACTTAGGATAGTCATTCGTGATGTTGTTTGGAATTTTACATGCTAAATGACAAGGGTCCACCTGTCAAACGAAGTTTGAAAAGATCAGGGACACAATATGTCCTGGCCAATATCTTAGATAATCCTTGTGGCCAGGGCCATTGGTCTGGATGTCCCATTTGCCCACAGATTTGCAGGCCCCTACTATTAGCAAGCCTCATACAAGGATCTGGAATTTCGTGAGGGGGCATATTTTGGAAGGCTTATGTTTTTGTTTTTGTTTTTTTTATATATATCATAGTACCATGTGTCAAGGCAGTTACTTAGAGCCTATAATTCCCACTGGGACGTCCAAGCAGGAGGAGAGGCCAGATATTGGAAGCCCCTAGAACCCCACCCCACATAGGTTTTCCAATATTTTTAGATCATCCCTATAGTGTTTTCTTTTCCAAACCTCTGAGCTTTCAGCAAATACAAGTGTGATGTGCTACGATATTTGAGATATCGCAATTATGGTTCCTTTCCCCTGCTCCTAAAGCAGAGGGAGGCATTTGCTATTGCTTGGCCAACTTTTCCTAATCTGAGGGTGTGAAGCTGATTATTGAGGAGATTGTGTTCTGGCACCAGGAGAGGAGTGCTTTCCCAGGAGGGGTTAGTTACCCTGTAGAAAGTACTTCCATACCATGTTTCATTTATGCCTGAAAAGGATTTAATGGTTAAAGGTAAAGTTAACAAAAAGAATCCTAAGATGATAAGTTCTGGGTGATCAAGAGGTTCTTTGGTGTTATTGAACTCAGCAAACTGTTCAGGAAAGAACCAGCAATTCGTTTTACTGTATAAATGGGCAATGGTTGGTATTGTAGTAGCTAAACAATGTGCTGTATTACTACACTCAATAAAAAGTCCTAGCAGATTCAATGACAGCAAAACTTTCATCTTCACTTCTTGTCTTTAATTATTACCCATGCTATAAAGATAATAATTAAGCAAAATACTATAGAGAATTTGTCCAATATTCCACTCTTGGAGTGCTACACTATATAGCCCTACTGCAAATAGCAGAGCGAGTATAGCAATTCCTGCAAGTGTGGAATACTAAATAATTTCCATCTAAAATTTTACTTGCCAAGATGAGAATTTTCTTTTGGGAATCTATGAGGTTACAAATGTAATTCCATGGATAATCAAAATCTCCCTGCAAGTATGTTTCTAAAAGAAGTTCTAATATCTGATGGCGCACCTTGAGAGGAAAGGTAGAAAAGACTGAAAGTATCTGCTAAGGTAGAGGTGGGACTCAGTAGGATGACTAACACTCTCTCACTTACTTATCTTTTATAATTTTCAGCTTAAAATCCCCTATTTCTTTGCATTAGTATTTGGGATGTTTCTCTAGGCTGTCAGGGGTTGCTCCCTCAGCCCTTCAGGCTTTGACTTAAGTGTGATGTATCCAGGAGTTCATTCCTGTAACTTTCACCACCGAGGAGGTGGAAAGAACAGTGTGAGGCCTTCCCACTTTAGGCTAGTACTAGATCTCCTGAGTTGAATAAAGATAGTCCTGTTTCTTGGGATTGGTCTTCTGCTAGTTGTGTTCATTTCTGTTCGAAGTGAGCTAGGGAGGCTACATTCTTGACCAATTCAGAGGCCTCTTGGTTCAATAGGAAATCAATGGTAAGAAAGGACCATCCATCAGCATTTCAAAAGGGCTCAGACCTAACTTTGAAGGGGGATTTCTGACCTGTAATAAAGCCATGGGAAGAAGAGTGACCCAAGGAAGGTGAGTCCCTAGGGACAGTTTTCTGAGATGTCTTTTGATGATATTGTTTGTCTTCTCTACCTTTCATGAGGACCGGGTTCTCCAAGAACAATATATATACTGTATTTACAGTGCCTTGAGACCCCCTGTGTGACACCTGCCTTAAATAAGGGGCTGTTGTAACTTAGAGGTACTTAGGTAGACCAAAGTGGGGAGATATTTTATTAGCTAATACTTTTATTACCTCAGAGGTGTTTTCTATATGGCATGTAAATGCTTCTACCCAGTGGTTGAAAGTAGCAGTTACAGGAGGTACTGGGTGACTTTGGTCTTTGGGACGTGGGTGAAGTCTATCTACCAGTTTTCCCCTAGATTGCTTTTCAATTTGAGGGTTTGAAAAGGAAGAAGCTGTCTGTTTAGGGGATTATTTTTAAGGCAGACTTCACAAGCATTAACAACCTGTTTGACTGTTTTTAACAAGTTCTCTCCTGAAAACAATCTTTGAGCACAGTGATACGTTTATCCTTTTCCAAGGGAGAAGCTTGGTGAAGGATATTAAGGACTTTTCACTGACTGGATATTGGCAAGTGGAGTTTGTCATCCCCTGACTGCAGCCATTCTGAGGGATGGAAAGTGTACCTTCGAGAGGTGGCCCATTATATTTCTGCAGGGGAGCACTGAGGCTTAATTTCTCTTATGGAGACTTCCCACATTAGAGGGGCTTCAAGTGTATTGAGGCCCTGAGCTTTCTTGTCAATGACTTAGCTTTCTAATCAGCTAACTTGTTTCCTTTGGCTATATTATCTGTTCCCTTCTGATGTCCTTATTGTTATTATTACAATATAAGTTCAATTCTGGGATACATGTGCAGAAAGTGCAGGTTTGTTACATAGGTATGCATGTGTCATTGTGATTTGCTACACCCATCAACCCGTCATCTACATTAGGTATTTCTCTTAATGTTATCCCTCCCCGAGCCCTTCACTCCCCCAGAGGCCATGGTGTGTGACATTCCCCTCCCTGTGTCCATGTGTTCTAATTGTTCAGTTCCCACTTATGAGCAAGAACATGCAGTATTTGTTTTTCTGTTCTTGTGTTAGTTTGCTGAGAATGAGGATTTCTAGTTTCATCCATGTCCCTGCAAAGGACATTAGCTCATCCTTTTATATGGCTGCATAGTATTGCATGGTGCATATGTGCCACATTTTCTTTATCCAGCCTATCATTGATGGGCACTTGGGTTAGTACCAAGTCTTTGATATTGTGAACAGTGCTGCAATAAACATACGTGTGCATGTGTCTTTATAGTAGAATGATTTATAAAAATTTGGGTATATACCCAGTAGTTGGATTGCTGGATCAAATGGCATTTCTGGTTCTAGATCCTTGAGGAATCACCACACTGTCTTCCACAATGGTTGAACTAATTTATACTCCCATCAACAGTGTAAAAGTGTTCCTGTTTCTCCAAATCTTCACCAGCATCTGTTGTTTCCCGATTTTTTAATGATCACCATTCTAACTGGCGTGAGATGGTATCTTATTGTAGTTTTGATTTGCATTTCTCTAATGACCAGTGATGATGAGCTTTTTTTCCATATGTTTGTTGGCCGCACAAATGTTTTCTTTTGAGAAGTGTCTGTTCATATCCTTCTTCCAATTTTTGATAGGGTTATTTGTTTTCTTCTTGTAAATTTGTTTAAGTTCTTTGTAGATTCTGAATATTAGCCCTTTGTCAGATAGATAGATTGCAAAAATTTTCTCCCATTCTGTAGGTTACTTAGATGATAGTTGTTTTTTTTTTTTTTTCCAGAAACTTTTTAGTTCAATTAGATTCCAATTGGCAATTTTGGCTTTTGTTACCATAGCTTCTGGTGTTTTATTCGTGAAATCTTTGCCCATGCCAATGTCCTGAATGGTATTGCCTAAGTTTTCTTCTAGGATTTTTATGGATTTATGTCTTACATTAAAGTCTTTAATCCATCTTGAGTTAATTATTGTATAAGTGTAAGGAAGTGGTCCAGTTTTAGTTTTCTGCATATGGCTTGTAAGCTTTTCCAACACCAGTTATTAAATAGGGAATCCTTTCCCCATTGGTTGTTTTTGTCAGGTTTGTCAAAGATTAGATGGTTTTAGATGTGTGGCATTATTTCTGAGGCCTCTGTTCTGTTCTATTGGTGCATATATCTGTTTTGGTAGCAGTACCATGCTGTTTTGGTTACTGTAGGCTTGTAGTATTGTTCGAAGTCAGGTAGCATGATGCCTCTAGCTTTGTTCTTTTTGCTTAGGATTATCTTGGCTGTACGTTCTCTTTTTTGGTTCCATGTAAAATTTAAAGTAGTTTTTTTCTAATTCTGTGAAGAAAATCAATCATAACTTGATGGGAATAGCATTGAATCCATAAATTACTTTTGGCAATATGAGCATTTTCACAGTAGTGATTCTTGCTATCCATAAGCATGAAATGTCTTTCCATTTGTTTATGTCCTCTCTTATTTTCTTGAGTAGTGATTTGTATTTCTTTTTAAAGAGGTCCTTCATATCCCTTGTTAGTTGTATTCCTAGGTATTTTATTCTCTTTGTAGCAATTGTGAATGGGAGTTCACATATGATTTGGCCCTCTGTTTGTATATTATTGAGGTCCTTCATATCCCTTGTTAGTTGTATTCCTAGGTATTTTATTCTCTTTGTAGCAATTGTGAATGGGAGTTCACTTATGATTTGGCCCTCTGTTTGTATATTATTGGTGTATAGGAATGCTTGTAAGTTTTGCACATTGATTTTGTATCCTGAGACTTTGCTGAATTTGCTGATAGGCTTAAGGAGATTTGGGGCAGAATTGATTGGTTTTCTAAATATACAATCATGTCATCTGCAAACAGAGACAATTTAACTTTCTCTTTTTTTTTTAATTGAATAATCTTTATTTCTTCTTCTTGCCAGATTGCCCTAACCGGAACTTCCAATACTATGTTGAATAAGAGTGGTGAGAGAGGGCCTCCTTGTCTGGTGCCAGTATTTAAAGGGAATGTTTCCAGTTTTTGCCCATTCAGTATGATATTGGCTGTAGGTTTGCCATAAATAGCTCTTATTATGTTGAAACACATTCCATTGATACTTAACTTTTTGAGAGCTTTTAGCATGAAGGGATATTGAATTATATTAAATACCTTTTCTGCATCTATTGAGATAATTGTGTGGTTTTTGCCATCGGTTCTGTTTATGTGATGGATTATATTTATTGATTTGCATATGTTGAACCAGCCTTTCATTCCAAGGATGTAGCTGACTTGATCATGGTGGATAAGCTTATTGATGTGCTGCTGGATTCAGTTTGCCAGCATTTTATTGAGGATTTGTGCATTGATGTTCATCAGGGATATTGTGCTGAAATTTTTTTGTTGTTGTGTCTCTTCCAGGTTTTGATATCAGGATGATGCTGGCCTCATAAAGTGAGTTAGAGAGGAGTCCCTCTCTTTTATTGTTTGGAATAGTTTCAGAAGGAATGGTACCAGCTCCTCTTTGTACCTCTGGTAGAATTTGTCTGGAATCTGTCTGATCCTGGGCTTTTTTTGTTGGTAGGCTATTAATTACTGCCTCAGTTTCAGAACTTGTTATTCAGGGATTCAACTTCATCGTGGTTTAGTATTGGGAGGGTGTATGTGTCCAGGAATTTATCAATTTCTTCTACATTTTCTAGTTTTGTGCATAGAGGTGTTTATAGTCTTCTCTGGTGGTAGTTTGTATTTCTGTGGGATCAGTGTGGATATCTCCTTTATCATTTTCTGTTGTGTCTATTTTATCTTCCCTTTTCTCTTCTTTATTAGTCTGGCTAGTGGTTGATCTATTTTGTTAACTTTCTCAAAAAAACAGCTCCTGAATTCATTGATTTTTTGGAAGTTTTTTTGTATCTCTATCTCCTTCAGTTCTGCTCTGATCTTAGTTATTTCTTGTCTTTTGCTAGCTTTTGAATTTGTTTGCTCTTGCTTCTCTAGTTCTTTTAATTATGATGTTAGGTTGTTAATTTTAGATCTTTTCTGCTTTCTTCTGTGGACATTTAGTGCCATAAATTTTCCTCTAAACAGTGCTTTAGCTGTGTCCCAGAGATTCTGATATGTTGTGTCTTTGTTCTCATTTGTTTCAAAGAACTTATTTATTTCTGTCTTCATTTTGTTATTTACCAAGTAGTCTTCAGGAGCAGGTTGTTCAGTGTCCATATAGTTGTGCGGTTTTGAGAGTTTCTTAATCCTGAGTTCTAATTTGATTGCACTGTGGTCTGAGAGACTGTTTGTTATGATTTTCATTCTTTTGCATTTGCTGAGTACTGTTTTACTTCCAATTATATGGTCAGTTTTAGAATAAGTGTGATGTGGTGCCGAGAAGAATTTCTATTCTGCTTATTTGGTATGGAGAGTTCTATAGATGTCTATTAGGTCAGCTTTATCCAGAGCTGAATTCAAGTCCTGAGTATTCTTGTTAATTTTCTGTCTCATTGATTTGTCTAATATTGACAGTGGGCTGTTAAAATCTTCCAGTATTATTGTGTGGGAATCTAAGTCTTTTTGTAGGTCTCTAAGAACTTGCTTTACGAACCTGGGTGCTCTTGTATTGGGTACATATATATCTAGGATAGTTAGCTCTTCTTGTTGCATTGATCTCTACCATTATGTAATGCTCTTCTTTGTCTTTTTTGATCTTCATTGGCTTAAAGTCTGTTTTATCAGAGACTAGGATTGCAACCCTTGCTTTTTTTTTTTTTTTTGCAGCTTTCCATTTGTTT
>NW_012118744.1:397161-409879 GCF_000951035.1 Colobus angolensis palliatus | reverse complement strand
TTTTGAGGCTATGGGTATCTGTATATGAGATATTGGTCTCCTGAATACAGCACACTGATGGGTCTTGACTTTTTATCCAGTTTGCCCTCTTTGTCTTTTAATTGGGGCATTTAGCCAATTTACATTTAAGGTTACTATTGTCATGTGTAAATTTGATCCTGTCAATATGGTACTAACTGGTTATTTTTCCCATTCATTGGTGGAGTTTCTTCATAGTGTCTGTACAATTTGGTATGTTTTCAGTATGACTGGTAGCAATTTTTCCTTTCCATATTTAGGAAATTCAGCTCCTTTCTTCAGGAGCTGTTGTAAGGCAGGCCTGGTGGTGACAAAATCTCTCAGCATTTGATTTTCTGTTAATGATTTTATTTCTTCCTCGGTTATGATTCTTACTTTGGATGTATATGAAATTCTGGGTTGAAAATTATTTTCCTTAAGAATGTTGAAAATTGGCCCCCACTCTCTTCTGACTTGCAGGGTTTCTGCAGAGAGATCTGCTGTTGGTATGATCAGTTTTGTTTGTTGGTAACCCGACCTTTCTCTCTGTCTGCCCTTAACATTTTTTCCTTGATTCAACCTTGGTGAATCTGACAATTATGTGTCTTCGACTTGCTCTTCTAGAGAAGTATCTTTGTAGTATTCTCTATATTTCCTGAATTTGAATGTTGGCCTGTCTTCCTAGGTTGGGGAAGTTCTCTTGGATAATATCCTGAAGAGTGTCTTTTAACTTGGTTCCATTCTTCCTGTCACTTTCAGGTACACCAGTCAAATGTAGGTTTGGTCTTTTCACATAGCCCCATAATTCTTGGAGGCTTTGTTCATTTCCTTTTGTCCTTTTTTCTCTAATCTTGTGTTCACGCTTTATTTCATTAAGTTGGTCTTAAATCTCTGATATCCTTTCTTTCACTTGATCGATTCAGCTATTGATTCTTGTGTATACTTCATCAAGTTCTTGTGCTGTGTTTTTCAGCTTCATCAGGTCATTTATGGTCTTTTCTAAACTGGTTATTCTAGCTAGCAGTTCCTGTAACCTTTTATTAAGGTTTTAGCTTCCGTTCATTGGGTTAGAACATGCTCCTTGAGGTCAGAGAATTTTGTTATTACTCACCTTCTGAAACCTATTTCTGTCAATTTGTTAAACTCATTCTCTGTCCAGTTTTGTTCCCCTGCTGGTAAGGAGTTGTGATCCTTTGGAGAAGAGGCATTCTGGCTTTTGGAATTTTCATACTTTTTGCACTGTTTTCTTTCTCATCTTCGTGGATATTCGTGGATATATCTACTTTTGATCTTTGATGTTGGTGACCTTTAGATGGGGTTTCTGTGTGGCCATCCTTTTTTTTTTTTTTTTTTTTTTAACGTTGATGCTATTTCTTTCTGATTGTTAGTTTTCCTTCTAACAGTCAGCTGCCTCTGCTGTAGGTCTGCTGGAGTTTGCTGGAGGTCCACTCCAGACCCTGTTTGCCTGAGTATCACCAGCAAAGGCTGCAGAACAGCAAATATTGCTGTCTGTTCCTTTCTCTGGAAGCTTCATCCTAGAGAGGCACCTGCCAAATGCCAGCTGGAGCTCTTCTGTATGAGGTGTCTGTCGACCCCTGCTGGGAGGTGTCACCCAGTCAAGAGGCACGTGGGCCAGGTGCCCATTTAAGGAGGCAGTCTGTCTCTTAGCAGAGCTCAAGCACTATGCTAGGAGATCCACTGCTCTATTCAGAGCCAGCAGGCAGGAATGTTCAAGTCTACTGAAGCTGTACCCTCAGCTTCCCGTTCCCGCAAGTGCTCTGTCCCAGGAAGTTGGGAATTTTATCTATAAGCTCCCGACTGAGGCTGCTGCCTTTCTTTCAGATATGCCCTGCCCAAAGAGGAGGGATCTAGAGAGGAAGTCTGGCTACAGCATCTCTGCTGAGCTGCAGTGTGCTTCACCCTGTTTGAACTTCCTGGCAGCTTTTTTTACTGTGAGGCAAAAACCACCTACTCGACTCAGTAATGGCAGACTCTTTTCTGCCCACCAAGCTGGAGCACCCCAGGTTGACTTCAGACTCCTGTGCTTGCAGCAAGAATTTCAAGCCAGTGGATCTTAGCATGCTGGGCCCTGTGAGTGTAAGATTTGCTGAGTGATACCACTTGGCTCCCTGGCTTCAGCCCCCTTTCTAGACTGGTGTTTCAGTCGTCACTGGGGTATGAAAAATAACTCCTGCAACTAGCTCGATGTCTGCCCAAACATTCACCCAGTTTTGTGCTTGAAACCCAGGGCCCTGGTGGCATAGGCACCAAGAAAATTTCCTGGTCTGAGGGTTGTGAAGACCATGGGAAAAGGATAGTATCTGGGCCAAAGTGCACCATTCCTTACAGCACAATCCCTCAGGGCTTCCCTTGGCTAAGGCAGAGAGTTTCTCCACCCCTTGCACTTCCTGGGTGAGGTGATGCCCCACCCTGCTTCATCTCACCCTCTGTTTGCTGCACCCACTGTCTAGCCTGGTATCTCAGTTGGAAATGCAGTAATCAACCACCTTCTGCCTTGATCTCGCTGGGAGTTGCAGACTGGAGTTGTTCCTATTCTACCATTTTTCCCTCCACCAGCTGATGTCCTTTACAATGCATCACTGCTACCTCTCATGGAAGGAAAACTGAGGATAATAACCTGTTAATTTCCTGTTGGTATTGTATAGGGAATCCATTAGAGGTAAGAAAGTGTCTTTCCTTCCAAATGGCAGCATGAGCCTGAAGCACTAAGAAAGAATATTTGGAGTCGGTGTAAATGTTAACTACCTTTCCTGTGCTTATTTTAAGTTCCGTTGTAAGAGCTCTCAGTTCAGCTAGTTCAGCAGTTATGCCTGAAAAGTGTGGTGCACTTTCAATAAAATTATTTAGAGTGACTACTGCATGTCCCACTTTATGGACTCCCTGCTACACAAAGGAGCTCACATCCATGAAGAGGGTTCAGTCTGGATTTTCTAGGGGAGTTTCCCTGATATCTTCCCTGGCTGCATAGGTCTGTACTACAATTTGTTCACAGTCATGTTCAGGTTTCCTAGTTTTCTTGGGGAGGAAAGTTTCTGGGTTTCAGTGAGAGCAAGTTTTTAATTGGGTTGTAGATCCCTCTGAATCTCGCTCTGTCACCCAGGCTGGAGTACAGTGGCATGAACTCAGCTCACTGCAACTTCCATCTCCCAGGTTCAAGCAATTCTCTGCCTGAGCCTCTCGAGTAGCTGGAATTGCAGGTGCCTGCCACCAAGTCTGACTAATTTTCTTTCTTTTTCTTTTTTTTTTTTAATTTCTTTTTTAGTAGAGACAGGGTTTCACCATCTTGACCAGGCTGGTCTTGAACTCCTGACCTCATGATCCATCCACCTCAGCCTCCCAAAGTGCTGGGATTACAGGCATGAGCCACTGTGCCAAGCCAAACCTGATATTTAAGGAACTGCCTGTCTGTTTCCCAAAGGCTCCTCCTGGAGGACAGTAATTCTGCTACTTTATGTGAAGTATAAACAGCTAAGCCATTTCCCAGGGTTAATTTGGTGGCCTCTGGTACCAGTACGGTCACTGCTGCAACTGCTCAGTGGCATGCTGGCCATCCTTTAGACACCAGATCAAGTTTCTTACTCAGGTAGTAGCTTACTCAGCCTTACACTTGGTGTTGATCTGGTCCTCGGGCTTGAGTTAAAACTCCCAGGGCCATTTGCTTTCTTTCTGATATATAAAGATTGAAGTTCCTCCCTACAGGAAAGCTGAGGGCTTAAGTAAACCTTAAGTGCCTTAAGTAAGCCTTGTTTTAACTGATTATAGGTATTTTGAGTTTCAGGTTCCCAGGTTAGGAACTGAGCTTTAGCCACTTGAGTTTCTTTTATGAAGTGATATAAGGGGCAAGCTATCTAACAGTACTCAGGTATCCATAGTCTGCAAAACCCTGTAATGCGCCAAAATTCCTTTAGTTGCTTGAGAGTTTTAGGAAGGGGGAAAGAGAAAAAGGATCTAGTCCTTTATTTCCCCAATGCTGTGGTTCCTTCAAACAATACTAAACCTAAACTCTGAGATTTGGCAAAGCTGGGACTTGGATTTTGAAACCTCATATCTTCTCTTAGTTAAGAAATTAAGAACTTCAGTGCCTTCCTGAAAAGCTTCTTCAGTTAGGCAACAGAACAGAATGTCATCTACATATTGTAAACCCCTGACCTGAGGATGGGAAAACTTAGAGCTTATTTGACAGTGCCTGTCCAAACAAGTGAGGACTATCTGGAAATCCCTGAGGCAGTTGTTCATGTTCTCCAGGCAGTTTGGCTAGAGGGATCTTCAAAAGCAAATAGGTATTGAGAGTCAGGATATAATGGTATACTGAAAAAGGCATCCTTTAGATCTAGGACTGTGAAACATTTCGTTCCCTCAGGCATTTGAGTCAGCAAGGTATACGAATTAGGGACCACCAGATGAATGGCCTCATTAATGAGACAAAGGTCCTGAACTAGTTTCCATTCCCATACTGGGTTTTTGCACTCCCAATATTGTTGTGTTGCAGAAGCTCTTACAGGATTTAAGATGACTCTGAATTTTCAGGTTTTTCACAATGGTTTCTAGCCCCTTTTTAGCCGCTGGCTTTAGGAAATATTGTCTCTGGTTATTAAAAGAAGTGGGATCCTTATGGTGGATTTGGACTGGCCTAGTGTTTACAGCTCAACCTATTCTTCTTTGAGTTGCCCACATTTCTGGATTAATATTAGCTTCCACTCGGTGAGACAATGAGTTTGTTCTGGGGCCATAAAGATGCTGGACCCCATGCAAGCTAAAATGTCTCTGCTTCATAAGGGGGTGGAACTTTCAGGCATGATTAAGAAGGCATGGTCCCCCCAACTATGACTAAGGTGTTGAGAAAAATATTGTTAAAATTTCTTCTGAGACGCCCATCAGAGTCATGCTATAGAAAGATGGGGGGCCTGGATTGGAGAAAAGAGAGAGATTTGCTCCACTATCTAGAAGGAGGTCCACCCTCTTTTCTTCAATTTCCAGGGACCTGGGTCTCCTTAGCATTAATGGCAGTTTGAGCCATTGGAGCTAGGGGTTTGAACCCTGGGACCCATCAGTCTTTCTGCACCATCTATAAGACTGGTTCTGGACCCAGTGACCTCTATCTCTGGGGGCAGTCTAATCTCCACTGGTCTCCACCACAGGCTGGACAGGGTTGAAATGGCTTCTTCTTGCTTCCTGGGCAATACTTTCTAAAGTGTCCTGACTTGCCACACCAGTAGCAATTAGCAGATGCACCTTGGGGATCCTGGACTTTGCAAGCCTGCAAAGCAGCCATAGAGCCTCTGTCCTTCACTTGTGTTTCCTCTCCTTTTCTCGGGCTTCCTCCTTGTCCCTATTATAAAAGACTGAGGTGGTCACCCTCAGGAGATTTTCCAAGGTGCTATCAGGTTCTATAGTCTGCTTATGCAGTTTCCTTCTAATAGCAGGAGCTGCCTGTGTAATAAACTCGTCCTTAAATATTAGCTGTCACTTTAGTGAATCAGGAGATAAAGAGGTGTATTTTATTAGTGCCTCTCTCAGCTTTTTATAATGGGTGAGGATTCTCATCCAGATTTTGTTCTATCATAGACAGTTTAAAGTAATTAAAAGGTGTGCCTCTAGTGTTTCATAAGCCCTCTAATATACACATTAAAAGTGTTTTTTAGTCACTCATCCATGGAGTCATTGGGATTTCAATCAGAGTTGTCAAGAGGTACTGCCTCTCTTCCTATTGGGAATGATGGTTTCCATATTTTTTCACCTTTCCTATCTTCTCTTTTCCTTTTTGGCCTACTATAGAGACATACTGCCCATCTCTGAACTTCTCTGCTGTCTGCAGAGCTGCCTGTTTTTAAGCAGTGGTTAGGGATTGGCTTAGGAGCAGCATAACATCTCTCTATGTGAGGTCAAACACCTGGGTTAAATTTTAGAATCTACATATCTATCAGGGTCATCAGAAAATCAGTCCAAATATCCTCCCTTATTTGCCTAAGGTGTGTAAAGAGAAGGGATCATGAACCCTAGTGGCATAACTTTCTTTTTTTTTTTCAGTTTTTTATTTTTGAGATGTAGTCTCTCTCTGTTGCCCAGACTGGAGTGCAGTGGCACAATCTCAGCTCACTGTAACCTCTGCCTCCCTAGTTCAAACAATTTTCCTACCCCAGCCTCCCAAGTAGCTGTTATTACAGCTGTCTGCCACCTTACCCAGCTAATTTTTGTATTTTTCATAGAGATGGGGTTTTACTATGTTGGCCAGGCTAGTCTCAAATTCCCTACCTCAGGTGATCCACCCACTTTGGCCTCCAAAAGTGTTGGGATTGCAGACATGAGCCACCATGCCCAGCCATTAGTGGCATAACTTTCAATGGGTATTACCTGTAGGGGTAAGAGTGAAGCTGGGGGAATGAGGAGTTTTGGAAGTGGTGGAACTGGAGAAGCTGATGGTGTAGTTGAAGGGTACCCTGAGTAAGGTGGACAAGAAAGCCAATGCACTCAATGGCTGCCACAGATGGTTGCCCCAAAATTTGTTTTTCTAGTTTTGGGGAATCATTCCATTTGGGCCTGCCTGGTATGACTTCTAAAAGTGCTGGGTCAATTGTGTAACGCTTGCAAAGGTCTGGGTTGTCTCACAGGACAAAGAAAGCCTCTACATAGGGGACCTTGGATGATTTGCTGTTCTGTCTACAGAAAAGATCTAATTGTTGGATAGTATTAAAATCAAGGCTTCCCTCACCAGGCCAGGTCTATTCATCCCCAAGTAGGTAAGAAGGCCACGTTCTTGTGCAAAATGAAATAAGCTGCTTTGTCTTCAAAGTCTTGGGTCCAAAGGAGTCTCAGTGCTTCAGAATGCATGAGAGAAAAGTGCAGGCCAAAGATTGTCTGTTACCTATCTAGAAAATAGAGAAGCAACCCTCTGCTCCTTCTTAACTTTGGAATAGCCCAGGGTGGAGGGAAAGACAGTGAGAGTGTCTCCTCTATTGATTTTCCTCTTTGGTTCCTTGGGCCCCAACATCTATTAAAGGTGCCACCCATGGATGCAGGCATGACCCGCAACTATGAATCTGGAAGAACTGTGAGGTAGGATTAGTCATGTTTCCACATACAACTGTAGTCCTCCACTGGTGATTTCTCTTTGACTTCCTAGACTTGTGTGATCTGCATGGCTCCCTGATAGGTAGATCTCAAGAAAGACTTCATAACAATTTGATCTGGGCAAGATCCCTTAATGGAGGACATGTATTGAGTTGAGCGCTATATGGCCTCAATTTATTTAGTAAGGGGATTTTATGAGAATGGCATGAACCCAGGAGACGGAGCTTGCAGTGAGCCCAGATCCTGCCACTGCACTCCATCCAGAGTGACAGAGTGAAACTCTGTCTCCAAAAAAAAAAAAAAAAAAAACGTAGGTACCAAATGGCTGTTATCCTGCAGATGCAGACAGTACTGAGGATAAAATGTGGTTATGGAGGACATTTTTCTTCTCCTTGTTGAGTTTCCCAATTCACAGAAGAGGCATAAAGCCTGATTTCTACCAGAGAGACACGAAAAGGGAGGGGAATTGGGAAACTGGAGGTTTTCAGCAAAGAACCGACAACGTCCCTCATAGAGAGGATTCCTGTTCCACTAGGTGGCACTGTAGACTTTAAAATACCAGGCAGTAGCTTTGTTTCCATGTGCTCTCTAGATAAAAGAGAGAGAGAAAGAAATGTTTCTGGGGTGTGGGGACACTCTTTTCCTAGAAAATCACAAAAATAGCAATCAGTTGAGCTATGTTCCAAGTTACTATGGCATTTGCTGATCCTGTGTAACAGAATTATTTTTCTGAGCTGTAAAAATTCCCACAGCATTGCATGCAGAGAGAGTATAGGGGACATAGTCACTGAAAAAAAAAAAAGAAGGAAATTGCAGTAGTAAAAGCTCAGAGATCTTGTTGCAAAGCTTGGAGATCTTGTTGCCAAAGCCCAATGAGCTGTGAGGGGCTCGCGTTAGTCCAGAAGCCTTCAGTTAACACTGGGGTGTGGCCCTGGCCAGGAACTGTCATTTGCCTCTAGACCTCTTCCAGACCCATGCAATGGCTAGACTCTCTGTGAAGGAAAACTGATTCAAAACAAAGTCAGCATTCACAGCACCCTGAGGGTGCTGGGGGATTAACTATGTTCTCCCCAGTAAGCCTGTCATCTATTTATTTAGACTGACGGCTGCACTAAGTATATCTAGGTGGGTGACTGATACCTATTTTTTTGTTTTTTGTTTTCATTTTTTGCTTGATTTTAAAATTGAGGACAGGAGACCCCGGAAGTAAAAGTAGAGAGTTGGGGCCTGCTCCTATACTCACCCTTTCAATGAATCTGAATGGGGTCCTTGACAATCCCCCACAATGAAGTGGCCTAATTATTTGGGGTAACATTTCTAGATAAACCATGGGCCAGAGGGGATTTCCTCTCTTTTCTGAGGTTCATTGTCTCATGACCACAAGATCAAGGACACAAATACACAAAGAGTGAGGTTAACAGCAGAAATTTAATAGGCAAAATAAAGATAATAGTTTTCTGCTACAGAGAGGGGTCCTGGAAAAATGAGTTGCTGATCCACTGTGAAATGCAGGCTGTTTTATAGATGAGCTAGTGGGGTGGTGGTGTCTTATCTACATAGGGCGTGAAAAGCTGGTCATGACCAGATGTGCCATCTGCATAAGGTGGGAATCTCTGACAGCTCTCACCCCAGGATTTTATTATGCAGGTGGGTTCTCTGTCTGAGCTTCTCCATGTTTCCCATTTCTTTCTTATTGTACATGTGCTAACAAAAAAAAAAGAAAGATGAAACTTCCATCGTGGACATGCCTGGCCTCAGGGTAGCCCTTTTCTAATGGTACGGTTGTCAGCATTTCCTTGTGTAAGCTTCCAGCTTTCTTATATATGTTTGCAGCTCGATGTTTCAGAAAAAAAAATTTCTGAGCTGCTTTTAGTTAGAAGGGAAGTTCTGCTGAAAACTCATTTGCCCTCACTATTTGCCTAAATAATGTCTTTCTGTCTCCTGTATCAATGCTGCTAGTAGATGTTCTTTGGTGCCTGACCACTGAAGACTTAGGTATTTATAATAGTGTTTACTGCGTGGGATTGTTTGTATCTGTCCTTTTTCAGATGACTTTTCAGATATTCAAAAGGACCAGAGTATTGTGATCTAAGCTGTATCTGCTTTAGTGAGTAATCCAAGTTCAGTACCACTGTGGTTATTGCAGACTCATAGAAGTACCATCTTGATGATTTGGGGCAAGTTCCAGGAGAATTATTTGAGTTACCAGGCAGAGACTCTTGTTCTATTCCCTTATTTTCTCCCCTCAAAATGTAGTCTTTCTCTCTGTTCTAAACCACTTTAAACTGGGAGTAAAATCCCTGTGGCCACCACCACTATGACAATTTTGAGTTGGATCTTAAGCCACCACAGCACTGTGTCTTGACCAAGGCATGCTGTTAACACTTGCTGACTACTGTTTATGTTTGCTCAAGTTCCTGGGCCTCTACAATCAGCAGGTGCGAGTTCCCCCATTTTTTTGGTTGGTCCAGAGATGTTCTCTGGTAGTCAGGATCTAGAGTGAAAAATATTAGAGGCCTATCTGGTGGTCTGTTTTACTTCAGCTGAGCTGGCACTGAAACCATAAGATGCAATTCTTCCCATTCTTTCCTCTGTTTTCCAAAGGCAGAGAAGCTTCACCTCTTAGCTACCACCACCACAGGCCATGTGGAGTGCTGCCAGACAATGGCCAATATTTTCTTAAGCCCCAAGGGCTTTTGATGTCAGCTTGTGATGAACGCTGCTTTTTCTGGGGCCCAGTTTTCAGGGCAGTGTGCTCCCCTCTGACTCAGGGCAGGTCCAGAAATGCCAGACAAGATCCAATTCCTGGAATCAGATACCCCAAAAACCCACGTGGTGCTCTACCCCCCTGTAGCCAAGCTGGTACCTAAGGTGTAAGACAAAATTCCCTTTACTTTTTTCTCTACTTTTCTAATTAAAAAGAGTTTTAGCCTATGGTCACAACAACTAAGAGTCTACTAAGTCCCACTTAAAACCAGGAAGTCTAAGAGGCTCACTCAAGGTCCTCAATGCTGTACCCTTGTAACGCTGCTAGTTTTTCAGGGTCCATGTGCTCCTCAGTTAGCAAGTGATGAATGCTTCCGGAACTGGGGTTTTTCCTTCAAGGTTTTGGGTTTCCTTCTGGCCCACGGTTTGTCTAGAAATGTAATCCAGGAACTAGGGCCTAGAACCTCACAACTCTGACCAATGCACTCTTGTGCTGTGGCTGATTGTATCCAAGATGTTAGACAAAGTCCTCCCCGACTCTTCCCTCTCCTGTCCTCAAGTGAAAGGAAGGGATCTCTTTTGAAGCCATAAGCTGTCCATTTTGGGGCTAGGGAAAGGGTAATTTCAGCACTTTCTTAGCTGTCACAGCTGGTGTTCCACTATGTTGTGTAACCCCTCTCCTTGTTCACTGTCTCTGGGCTCAGTTCAGCTCTTGGATGCACCTAAGAGTTGAAGTTCCTATGGTCTAGACTGCCTTTCAAGTTTCTTAGAGACCCAGAGTATTTTAGACCTTGATGGTGAGGCTTTCTGGAACTCAAGTTCTAACCACTGGATCTGGTAATTTCTCTCTAGTTAGGGCTTGTTTAAATGCTTCCTCTGTGGGTGGGTGTCAGCTGAGTTTGATCCTGTTTTCATTTTTGCTCTAACACTAGCACAGCACTGAGTTAAATGCCTCAAAATTGCTGGTCTCTCCCTCCTAAAGTATCCGCAAATCCTGTCTACACCATGCCACTGCTGCTGGGGTTTGGGGGAGATGTGGTATTGGCAATTCAAGACTCTTTTTGCTACCTCTTTAGTACCTCTTTCATTGATATGAAGTTAAAACTAAGTACTATGAGGGCTCACCTAATATTTAGTTTTTACGAAGGCTTTTTATGGGGTGTGTGTGTGTGTGAGTGTGTGTGTGTGTAGATAGTTGTTAAATTTGTGTCTGTGCAGTGAGGACATCCAGTGGAGCCTTTGACTCCACCATTATGCTCCATGACCCTCTACATTGACAATTTTTTTGTATGTCGCACTTTCCTTGCATCCCATAGGTAAATCCCACTATGCTTTGATATATATATATATTTTAATGTGCTGTTGAATTTGGTAAGCTAATATTTTGTTGAAAATTTGTGCACCAAACTCAGCAGAGTTATTGGTCTGTATTGTTTTTTCTCATGGTGTCTTTGATTGTATTTGGCATTAGAATGATGCTGGCCTTATGTGTTTGGAAGTGTTCCCTTCCTTTGTCTAATTTTTTTTTACAACAATTAAAAAGGATTGGTATTAATTCTTAATAATTGGTAAAATTGATCTGTGAATCCATCTGGCCCTGTGGTTTTTTTGTTTGTCTGTTTGATTACTGATTCAATTTCCATATTTGTTATTGGTCTGTCCAGGTTTTCTATTTATTCTTCTTTTTTATAGCTTTTATTTTAATTTCAGGTTGTTACCTAGGTAAACTTGTGTCATGAGGGTTTGTTATACAGATTATTTCATCACCCATGTATTAAGCCTAGTACCATTTGTTGTTTTTCCTAATCCTCTTTCTCCTCTTACTCTTCACCTCTCGAAAATCCCAGTGTGTGCTGTTCCTCTCTCTATATCTATTTGTTCTCATTATTTAGCTCTCACTTATAAGTAATAACATGCAATATTTGGTTTTAAGCCTCCAGCTTCATCCATGTCCCTGCAAAGAACATGGAAGAATTTTTGTAGTTGCAAGGTATTCCATGGTGTAGATGTACCACATTTTCTTTATCTGGTCTAACATTGATAGACATTTAGGTTGATTCCGTGTTATTGCTGTTGTGAATAGAGTCACAGTGAACATATGCTTGCATGTGTCTGTATAATAGAATATTTTGTATTCCTTTTGGTATATACCCACTAGTGCCATTGCTGGTTCAAATGGTGTTTCTGTTTTTAGATATTTGAGGAAATGCCACACTGTCTTCCCTAATGGCTGGACAAATCTCACCAACAGTGTATAAGCATTCCTTTTTTTACCACAACCTTGCCAGCATCTGTTATTTTATTACTTTTTTAGTAACAGCCATTCTAACTGGTGTTAGATGATGTATCATTTCGGTTTTGAATTGCATTTCTTTAATGATCAGTGATGTTGAGCTTTTTTTCATATGACTTCTGGTCGCATGTATGTCTTATTTGAAAAGTGTAATTTCATAGTTCTGGGCCATTTTATAAGATATTTTCCCTTGTAAATTTGTTTAAATTTCTTGTAGATGCTGTATATTAGACCTTTGTTAGATGCATAGTATACAATTTTTTTTCTATTCTGTAGATTGTCTGTTTACTCCATTCATATACTTTTATTTTTTTACACAGTTCTTTTTTTTAACATATTAAAATTATACAACAGTTTATTATTTTTCTCCTGAGATAAGTGTATGCCCAGTGTCTTTTAGGAAGGATGTCCAGGAAGAGAGGTAAAGGACAACTTAACTGACTTACTTGGTTTTCAAAACCGGTGTATACCAACATTAGACTTACTCTTCAAAGTCTTATTTTTTTTTTATTTCCTCGGTTTTTCTTTTTTTTTTTTTAATTATACTTTAACTTCTAGGGTACATGTGCACAACGTGCAGGTACGTTACATATGTATACTTGTGCCATGTTGGTGTGCTGCACCCATTAACTC
>NW_012118744.1:396226-396610 GCF_000951035.1 Colobus angolensis palliatus | reverse complement strand
TGGTCTCGATCTCCTGACCTCGTGATCCGCCCGTCTCGGCCTCCCAAAGTGCTGGGATTACAGGCTTGAGCCACTGCGCCCGGCCGCGTGCCACATTTTCTGAATCCAATCTGTCACTGATGGAAATTTGGGTTGATTCCAAGTTTTTGCTATTGTGAATAGTGCTGCAATGAACATACGTGTGCATGTGTTTTATAGCAGCATGATTTATAATCCTCTGGGTATATACCCAGTAATGGGATGGCTGGGTTATATGGTACTTCTAGTTCTAGATCCTTGAGGAATCGCCATACTCTTTTCTATAATTCTCATTGTGGTTTGGATTTGCATTTCTCTTATGGCCAGTGATGACGAGCATTTTTTCATGTGTCTGTTGGCTGTATG
>NW_012118744.1:394253-395002 GCF_000951035.1 Colobus angolensis palliatus | reverse complement strand
TGTGATGTTCCCCTTCCCGAGTCCAAGTGATCTCATTGTTCAGTTCCCACCTATGAGTGAGAACATGCAGTGCTTGATTTTCTGTTCTTGCGATAGTTTGCTGAGACTCCAGGATAAGCTTTTTGATGTGCTGCTGGATTCAGATTGCCAGTATTTTATTGAGGATTTTTGCATCAACATTCATCAAGGATATTGGTCTAAAATTCTCTTTTTTTCTTGTGTCTCTGCCAGGCTTTGGTATGTTGATGATGTTGGCCTCATAAAATGAGTTAGGGAGGATTCCCTCTTTTTCTATTTTTGGAATAGTTTCAGAAGGAATGGTACCAGCTCCTCCTCCTTGTATCTCTGGTAGAATTCAGCTGTGAATCCATCTGGTCCTGGACTTTTCTTGTTTGGTAGGCTATTAATTATTGCCTCAGTTTCAGAGCCTGCTATTGGTCTATTCGGGGATTCAACTTCTTCCTGGTTTAGTCTTGGGAGAGTGTAAGTGTCCAGGAAATTATCCATTTTTCTAGTTTTTCCAGTTTATTTTCGTAGAGGTTTTTATAGTATTCTCTGATGGTAGTTTGTATTTCTGTTGGGTTGATGGTGATATCCCCTTTATCATTTTTTATTGCATCTATTTTATTCTTCTCCCTTTTCTTCTTTATTAGTCTTGCTAGTGGTCTATCAATATTGTTGATCTTTTCCAAAAACCAACTCCTGGATTCATTGATTTTTTGGAGGGTTTTTTGTGTCTCTATCTCCTT
>NW_012118744.1:393392-393841 GCF_000951035.1 Colobus angolensis palliatus | reverse complement strand
ATTTAGTGCTATAAATTTCCCTCTACACACTGCTTTAAATGTGTCCCAGAAACTCTGGTATGTTGTATCTTTTTTCTCATTGTTTTCAAGGAACATCTTTATTTCTGCCTTCATTTCGTTATGTACCCAGTAGTCATTCAGGAACAAGTTGTTCAGTTTCCATGTAGTTGAGCGGTTTTCATTGAGTTTCTTAGTCCTGGGTTCTAGTTTGATTGCAGTGTGATCTGAGAGACAGTTTATTATAATTTCTGTTCTTGTACATTTGCTAAGGAGTGCTTTACTTCCAATTATGTGATCAATTTTGGAATAAGTGTGATTTGGTGCTGAGAAGAATGTATATTCTGCTGATTTGGGGTGGAGAGTTCTATAGATGTCTATTAGGTCCACTTGGTGCAGAGATGAGTTCAATTCCTTGATATCCTTGTTAACTTTCTGTCTCATTGATCAGT
>NW_012118744.1:386425-389437 GCF_000951035.1 Colobus angolensis palliatus | reverse complement strand
TGGCTGGTACCGGTTCTTCCTTTCCATGTGTAGTGTTTTCTTCAGGGTCTCTTGTAGGGCAGGTCTAGTGGTGACAAAATCTCTAAGCATTTGCTTATCTAAAAAGGATTTTATTTCTCCTTCACTGATGAAACTTACTTTGGCTGGATATGAAATTCTGGGTTTGAAAGTCTTTTCTTTAAGAATGTTGAATATTGGCTCCCACTCTGTTTTGGTTTGTAGAGTTTCTGCGGAGAGATCCACTGTTAGTCTGATGGGCTTCCCTTTGTGCGTAACCCGACCTTTCTCTGTGGTTGCCCTTAAGATTTTTTCCTACATTTCAACTTTGGTGAATATGGCAATTATGTGTCTTGGAGTTGCTTTTCTCAAGGAGTATCTTTGTGGTGTTCTCTGTATTTCCTGAATTTGAATGTTGGCATGCCTTTCTAGGTTGGGATAGTTCTCCTGAATGATATCCTGAAGAGTGTTTTCCAACTTGGTTCCATTGTGCCCCTCACTTTCGTTCACCCCAGTCAGATGTAGATTTGGTCTTTTCACATAATCCCATACTTCTTGAAGGCTTTGTTCATTGTTTTTTCCTCTTTTTTCTTTAGACTTCTCCTCTCACTTCATTTCATTCATTTGATCCTCAATCGCTGATACTCTTTCTTCTAGTTGATCAAGTCTGTTACTGAAGCTTATGCATTTGTCATGTATTTTTGTGTCATGGTTTTTATCTCTGTCAGTTCGTTTATGGCCTTCTCTGCATTGATTATTCTAGTTATCCGTTCTTCCATTCTTTTTTCAAGATTTTCAGTTTCTTTGTGGTGGGTACGTAATTCCTCCTTTAGCTCTGAGAAGTTTGATGGACTGAAGCCTTCTTCTCTCAACTCGTCAAAGTCATTCTCTGTCCAGCTTTTTTCTGTTGCTGGTGATAAGCTGCGTTCCTTTGGAGGGGGAGATGTGCTCTTATTTTTTGAATTTCCAGCTTTTCTGCCCTACTTTTTCCCCATCTTTGTGGTTTTATCTGCCTTTGGTCTTTGATGATGGTGACGTACTGATGGGGTTTTGGTGTGGGTGTCCTTCCTGTTTGTTAGTTTTCCTTCTAACAGTCAGTACCCTCAGCTGTAGGTCTGTTGAAGATTGCTTGAGGTCGAATCCAGACCCTGTTTGCCTCGTATCAACAGCAGAGGCTGCAGAAGATAGAATATTGCTGAACAGCAAGTGTACCTGTCTGATCCTTGCTTTGGAAGCTTTGTCTCAGGGGTGTACCCTGCCATGTGAGGTGTGGGGTGTCGGTCTGCCCCTAGTGGGGGATGTCTCCCAGTTGGGCTACTCAGGGGTCAGGGACCCACTTGAGCAGGCAATCTGTCCATTCTCAGATCTCAGCCTCCGTGTTGGGAGATCCACTGCTCTCTTCAAAGCTGTCAGACAGGGTCGTTTGCATCTGCAGAGGTTTCTGCTGCTTTTTTTGTTTGTTTGTTTAGCTGTGCCCTGTCCCCAGAGGTGGAGTCTACAGAGACAGGCAGGCCTCCTTGAGCTGTGGTGGGCTCCACCCAGTTTGAGCTTCCTGGCAGCTTTGTTTACCTACTTAAGCCTCAGCAATGGTGGGTGCCCCTCCTCCAGCCTCGCTGCTGCCTTGCTGTTAGATCGCAGACTGCTGTGCTAGCAATGAGGGAGGCTCTGGGGTTGTGGGACCCTCCCAGCCAGGTGTGGGATATAATCTCCTGATGTGCCATTTGCTAAGACCATTGGTAAAGCGCAGTATTGGGGTGGCAGTTACCCGATTTTCCAGGTGTTGTATGTCTCAGTTCCCTTGGCTGGGAAAAGGGATTCCCTTCCCCCTTGTGCTTCCCAGTTGAGGTGATGCCTTGCCCTGCTTCAGCTCTCACTGTTTCTGCTGCAGCTGCTGACCAGCACTGACTGTCCAGCACTCCCTTGTGAGATGATCCTGGTACCTCAGTTGAAGATGTAGAAGTCACCCATCTTCTGTGTCGCTTGCACTGGGAGCTGGAGACTGGAGCTGTTCCTCTTCAGCCTTCTTGTTCCACCAGAAGTTCTTTAATTAGATGCTATTTGTGAATTCTTGCTTTTATTGCTATTGATTTTGGTGTCTTCATTAAATCCTTGCCCTAGGTTATGATATTACCTAGGTTGTCTTCAAGGGTGTTTACAGCTTTGGGTTTGACATTTAAGTTTCTAATCCATCTTGAGCTATTATTATTATTGTTGTTGTTATTATTATTTGAGATGGAGTGCAGTGCTGACATCTTGGCTCACTGCAACCTCCACGTCCCAGGTTCAAACAGTTCTCCTGCCTCAGCCTCCCAACAAGCTGGGACTACAAGTGCATGACTCCCTGCCCGGCTATTGAATTAATTTTTGTATATGTTATAAGGAAGGGGTCCAGTTTCAATCATTTGCATATAATAAGTCACTTATCCCAGAAATATTTATTGAATAGAGAATCCTTTTCCATTGTTCGCTTTTGTCAGTTTTGTCAAAGATTAGCTAGCTGTAAATGTGCAGTCTTATTTCTGGGTTCTCTATTCTCTTCCATTATTTTATGTGTCTGTTCTTTTCCCAGTACTATGCATTTTTGTTTTTGTTTTTGTTTTATTTTTTACTCTAGCCCTGTAGTATTGTTTGAATTCAGTTAGTGTAATGCGTCCATCTTCATTCATTTTGCTTAGGACCACCTCGGCTATTCAGGCTCTTTCTTGATTCCATATGAATTTTAAAATGATATTTTATAATTCTGTGAAGAATGTCAATGGTGGTTTATTGGGAATAGCATTGAATCTATAAATTACTTAGGGCAATTTTAAATTAAAAATAGTAATTTTTCTATCCATGAACATAAAACGCTTTTCCATTTCTTAGTCTCATCTCTGATTTTTTTAAGAGGTAGTTTTCAGTTCTCTTTGTAGATGTCTCATAGCTTCCTACTTACCTGTATTCTTAGGCATTTTATTCTTCTTGTGGCAATTGTGAATGGGAGTTTATTCCTTATTTGACTCTTGGCTTGACTAC
>NW_012118744.1:362478-377615 GCF_000951035.1 Colobus angolensis palliatus | reverse complement strand
CATGGCACAAGTATACATATGTAACAAACCTGCACGTTATGCACATGTACCCTAGAACTTAAAGTATAATTAAAAAAAAGAAAAAAAAACACACATAACATTGTACATCACAAATACATATAATTTTTATTTGTCAATTTTATCTCCATAAAATATGGGAAAAAAAAAATGGAACAACTCTGGTCTGCAGCTCCCAGCGAGATCAGTGCAGGAGATGGGTGATTTCTGTATTTCCAACTAAGATACCTGGTTCATCTCATTGGGAGTGGTTGGACAGTGGGTGCATCCCACAGAGGGTGAACTGAAGCAATGCAGGGTATTACCTCACCTGGGAAGCACAAGTAGTTGGGGGATTTTCCTTGCCTCGCCAAGGGAAGCCGTGACAGACTGTACCTCAAGAAACGGTACACTCCTGACCAAATATTGAACTTTTCCCATGGTCTCGGCAACCAGCAGAACAGGAGATACCCTCCTGTGCCTGGCTTGGCAGGTTCCACGCCCATGGAGCCTTGCTCACTGCTAGCACAGCAGTCTAAGATGCGGCAGCTTGAAGTAGGGAAGGGCATTCTCCATTGCTGAAGCTTGAGTAGCTCCCAGTGTAAATAAAGCAGCCAGGAAGCATGAACTGGGTGGAGCCCACTGCAGCTTAGTAAGGCCTACTGCCTGTCTAGATTCCACCTCTTGGGGCAGGGCATAGCAGAACAAAAGAGGGTAAACTACTTCTGCACACTTAAACGTCCCTGTCTGATAGCTCTGAAGAGAGCAGAGGCTCTCCCAGCACAGTGTTCAAGCCTCGAGAATGGGCAGACTGCCTCCTCAAGTGAGTCCCTGACCCCCGTGTAGCCTGACTGGGAAACACCTCCCAATAAGAGCAGACAGACAGACACCTCAAACAGGTGTGTGCCCCACTGGGATGAAGCTTCCAGAGGAATGATCAGGCAGCAATATTTGCTGTTCTGCAGCCTCTGCTAGTGATACCCAGTCAAACAGGGTCTGGAGTGGACCTCCAGCAGACTCCAGCAGACCTACAGCTGAGGGGTCTGAATGTTAGAAGAAAAACTAACAGAAAGGAATAGCATCAATATTAACAAAAAGAACATCCACACTGAAAACTCATCTGTAGTTCACCAACATCAAACACCAAAGGTAGATAAAACCACAAAGATGGGGAGAAAAGCAGAGCAGAAGAGAGCAGAAAAACTGAAAATTCTGACAAACAGAGCATCTCATCTCCTCCAAAGGATCGCAGCCCCTCACCATCAAGGGAACAAAACTGGATGGAGAATGAGTTTGATGAGTTGACAGAAGTAGGCTTCAGGTCAGTAATAACAAACTTCTCTGAGTTAAAGGAGCATGTTCTAACCCATTGCAAAGAAGCTAAAAGCCTTGGAAAAAATGGTGAGAAGAATGACTAACTGGAATAAACAGTATAGAAAAGACCTTAAATGACCCGATGGAACTGAAAACCATGGCACAAGAACTTCGTGTTGCATGCACATTTTTCAATAGCTGATTAGATCAACTGGAAGAAAGGATGTCAGTAATTGAAGATCAAATGAATGAAACCAAGGGAGAAGAGAAGATTAGAGAAAAAAGAGTGAAAAGAAACAAAGCCTCCAAGAAATATGGGACGATGTGAAAAAACCAAATATACATTTGATTGGTGTACTGGAAAGTGACGGAGAGAATGGAACCAGGAGAACTTCCCTAACCTAGCAAGGCAGGCTAACATTCAAATTCAGGAAATACAGAGAACACCACAAAGATACTCCTCGAGAAGAGCAACCCCAAGACATATAATTATCAGATTCACCAAGGATGAAATGAAGGAATGACGTTAAGGGCATCCAGACAGAAAGGTCGGGTTACCCACAAAGTAAAGCCCATCAGATGACAGGGGATCTCTCAGCAGAAACCCTACAAGCCAAAAGAGAGTAGGGGACAATATTCAACATTCTTAAAGAAAAGAATTTTAACCCAGAATCTCATATCCAACCAAAGTAAGCTTCATAAGTGAAGGAGAAATAAAACCCTTACAGACAAGCAAATGCTCAGAAATTTTCTCACTACCAGGCCTGGCTTACAAGAGTTCCTGAAGGAAGCACTAAACATGGAAAGAAACAACTGGTACCATTCACTGCAAAAGCATGCCGATTTTAAAAGACAATCGATGCTATGAAGAAACTGCAAAAATTAATGGGCAAAAATAACCAGCTAACATCATAATGACAGGATTGAATTCAAACATAATAATATTAACCTTAAATGTAAATGGGCTAAATGCCCCAATTAAAAGACACAGACTAGCAAATTCGATAAAAAGTCAAGACCAATCAGTGTGCTGTATTCAGGAGAACCATCTCACATGCAAAGACACACATAGGCTCAAAATAAAGGGATGGAGGAAGATCTACCCAGCAAATGGAAAGCAAAAAATAAAGCAGGAATTGCAATCCTAGTCTCTGATAAGACAGACTTTAAACCGACAAAGATCAACAGAGACAAATAAGGACATTACATAATGGTAAAGGGATCAATTCAACAAAAAGAGTTAACTATCCTGAATATTTACGCACCTAATACAGGAGCACCCAGATTCATAAAGCAAGTCCTGAGGGACCTAAAAAGAGACTTAGACTCCACACAATAATAATAGGAGACGTTAACACCCCACTCTCAATATTAGACAGATTAACGAGAGAGAAGGTTAACAAAGATATCCAGGACTTGAACTCATCTCTGCACCAAGCAGACCTAATAGACACCTACAGAACTCTCCACCCCAAATCAACAGAATATACATTATTCTCAGCACCAAATCACACTTATTCCCAAATTGACCACATAATTGGAACTAAAGCACTCCTCAGCAAATGTACAAGAACAGAAATTATAATAAACTGTCTCTCAGACCACAGTGCAATCAAACTAGAACTCAGGACTAAGAAACTCAATGAAAACCACTCAACTACATGGAAACTTAACAACTTGTTCCTGAATGACTACTGGGTACATAACAAAATGAAGGCAGAAATAAAGATGTTCTTTG
This sequence comes from Colobus angolensis palliatus, assembly GCF_000951035.1. Lineage (NCBI taxonomy): Eukaryota > Metazoa > Chordata > Mammalia > Primates > Cercopithecidae > Colobus > Colobus angolensis. Next base: position 374,566 of record NW_012118744.1, on the reverse strand, counting down.
AAACCAGTGAGAACAAAGACACAACATACCAGAACCTCTTGGACACATTTAAAGCAGTGTGTAGAAGGAAATTTATAGCACTCTATGTCTACAAAAGAAAGCAAGAAAGATGTAAAATCGACACCATAACATCGCAATTAAAAGAACTAGATAAGTGAGAACAAACAAATTCAAAAGAGAGCACAAGACAAGAAATAACTAAGATCAGGGCAGATCTGAAGGAGATAGACACAAAAAAGCATTCAAAAAGTTAATGAATCCAAGAGCTGGTTTTTTGAAAAGATCAACAAAATAGATAGACTGCTAGCAAGGGTAATAAAGAAGAAAAGAGAGAAGAATCAAATAGATGTAATAACAGATGATAAAAGGCATATCACCAGCAATTCCCCAGAAATACAAGCTACTACCAGGGAACAGTATAAACACCTCTACATAAATAAACTAGAAAATCTGGAAGAAATGGATAAATTCTTGGACACATACACCCTCCCAAGACTAAACCAGGAGGAAGTTGAATCTCTGAATAGACCAATAGCAGGTTCCGAAATTGAGGCAATAATTAATAGCCTATCAACCAAAAAAAGTCCAAGACCAGACAGATTCACAGTTGAATTCTACCAGAGGTACAAACAAGAGCTGGTACCATTCCTTCTGAAACTATTTCAATCAATATAAAAAGAGGGAATCATCCGTAATTCATTTTATGAGACCAATATCATCCTAATGCAAAAGCCTGGTAGAGACACAACAATAACAACAACAAAAACAGAAATTTAGGCCAATATCTCTGATGAACATCGATGAAAAAATTTTCAATAATATACTGCCAAGGTGAAAACAGTTTATCTACCACGATCAAGTTGGCTTCATCCCTGGGATGCAAGACTGGTTCCACATATGCAAATCAATAAACATAATCCATCACATAAACAGAATCAATGACAAAAAACACACGATTATCTCAATAGATGCAGTAAAGGCCTTTGACAAAATTCAACAGCCCTTCATGCTAAAAGGTCTCAATAAACTAGGTATTGATGGAACATATGTCAAAATAATAAGAGCTATTTATGACAAATCCACAGCCAATATTATACGAAATGGGCAAAATCTGGAAGCACTCGTGTTCAAAACTGGCACAAGACAAGGATGCCGTCTCTCACCACTGCTATTCAACATATTTTTGGAAGTTCTGGCTAGGGCAATCAGGCAAGAGAAAGAAATAAAGAGTATTCAATTAGGAAAAGAGGAAGTCAAATTGTCCGTGTTTGTAGATGACGTATTTGTAGATAAGTGAGAACAAAGAAATTCAAAAGAGAGCACAAGACAAGAAATAACTAAGATCAGGGCAGATCTGAAGGAGATAGACACAAAAAACCATTCAAAAAGTTAATGAATCCAAGAGCTGGTTTTTTGAAAAGATCAACAAAATAGATAGACTGCTAGCAAGGCTAATAAAGAAGAAAAGAGAGAAGAATCAAATAGATGTAATAAAAGATGATAAAAGGCATATCACCAGCAATTCCCCAGAAATACAAGCTACAACCAGGGAACTATTTCAATCAATGATTGTATATTTCAATGATTGTATATTTAGAATACCCCATTGTCTCAGTCCCAAATCTCCTTAAGCTGATAAGAAACTTCAGCAAACTCTCAGGATACAAAATCTATGTGCAAAAATCACAAGCGTTCCTATACACGAATAATAGACAAACAGAGAGCCAAATCATGAATGAACTCCCATTCACGATTACTACAAAGAGGATAAAATACCTAGGAATCCAACCTACAAGGGATGTGAAGGACTTCTTCAAGGAGAACTACAAACTACTGCTCAATGAAATAAAAGAGGACACAAACAAATTGAAGAACATTCCATGCTCATGGATAGGAAGAATCAATATCGGGAAATGGTCATACTGCCCAAGGTAATTTTTAGATTCAATGCCATCTCCATCAAGCTACCACAGACTTTCTTCACAGAATTGGAAAAAACTACTTTACCATTCATATGGAACCAACAAAGAGCCTGCGTAGCCAAGACAACCCTAAGCAAAAAGAGCAAAGCTGGAGGAATCACGCTACCTGACTTCAAACTATATACTGCAAACTATACTTTGGTTACTATACTACAAGTCTACAGTAACCAAAACAGCATGGTACTGGTAGCAAAACAGATACATAGACCAATGGAACAGAATGAATGCCTCAGCAATAACATCACATATCTACAACCATCTGATCTTTGACAAACTGACAAAAAAATGCAAAGGGAAAAGATTTTCAATTTAATAAATGGTGCTGGGGAAACTGGCTAGCCATATGTAGAAAGCTGAAACTGGATCCCTTCCTTACATCACATACAAAAATTAACTCAAGATGGATTAAAGATTTAAACATAAGGCATAAAACCATAAAAGCCATAGAAGAAAACCTAGGCAATAACTTTCAGGACATAGGCATGGGCAAAGACTTCTTGACTAAAACACGAAAAGCAAGGGAAACAAAAGCCAAAATAGACAAATATGATCTAATTAAACTAATGAGCTTCTGCACAGCAAAAGAAAATATCATCAGAGTGAACAGGCAACCTACGGAATGGGAGAAAATCTTTGCAATCTACCCATTTGACAAAGGGCTAATATCCAGAATCTATAAAAAATTTCAACAAATTTACAAGAAAAAACAACCCCATCAGAAAGTGGGCAAAGGATATGAACAGACACTTCTCAAAAGAAGACATCTATGCAGCCAACAGACATATGAAAAAATGCTCATCATCACTGGTCATCAGAGAAATGTAAATCAAAACCACAATGAGATACCATCTCACACCAGTTAGAATGGTGATCATTAAAAAGTCAGGAAACAATAGATGCAGGAGAGGATGTGGAGAAATAGGAACACTTACATTCTTGGTGGGAGTGTAAATGAGTTCAACCATTGTGGAAGAGAGTGTGGCCGTTACTTAAGGATGTAGAACTAGAAACACCATTTGGCTCAGCAATCCCATTACTGGGTATATAACCAAAGATTATGAATTTTGCTAGTATAAAGACACACGCACATGTATGTTTATTGCAGCACTATTCACAATAGCAAAGACTTGGAACCAACCCAAATGTCCATCAGTGATAGACTGGATTAAGAAAATGTGGCACATATACACCATGGAATACTATGGAGCCATAAAAAGGATGTGGTTTCATGTCCTTTGCAGGGAAGTGGATGAAGCTGGAAACCATCATTCTAAGCAAACTATCGCAAGGACAGAAAACCAAACACCGCATGTTCTCACTCATAGGTGGGAGTTGAACAATGAGAACACATGGACACAGGGTAGGGAATGTCACACACTGGGGCCTGTATGGGGGTTTTGGGCTGTGGGAGGGATAGCATTAGGAAAAATACCTAATGTAAATGACGAGTTGATGGGTGCAGCAAACCAGCATGGCACATATATACCTATGTAATGAACCTGCACGTTGTGCACATGTACCCTAGAAGTTAAAGTATAGTAATAAAAAAAGTAATACGAGTGTTTTTTGCACATTGATTTTGTATCCTGAGACTTTGCTGAAGTTGTTTGTCAGCTTAAGAAGGTTTTGGTCTGAGACTATTGGTTTTTCTATATACAGGATTATGTCATCTGCAAACAGGGGATAGTTTGACTTTCTCTCTTCCTATTTGGATGCCTTTTATTTCTTTCTTTTGCCTGATTGTTCTGGCCAGAACTTTTAATACTATGTTGAATAGAAGTGGTGAGAGAGGATATCTTTGTCTTCTGCCAGTTTTCAAGAAAAAATGCTTCCAGCTTTTGCCCATTCAGCATGACATTGGTTGTGTGTTTGTCATAAATATTTCTTATTATGTTTCTTCAATACTTCAATACTGTTTAACATGTTAGCTTAGTGTTTAACACTAATGGATAATACCTTTTATTGAAAGCCTTCTCTCTGTTAAAGTAATTATGTGTTTTTTCTTTAGTTCTCTTTATGTAATGAATTACTTTTATTGATTTGCATATGTTGAACCAAACTTGCATTCTGAAGAAGAAGCCTAGTTGATCATGGAGGATTAGCTTTTTGATGTGCTACTGAATTCAGTTTGCCAGTATTTTGTTGTGGATTTTTGCATTTATGCTCATCAGAGATGTTGGCCTCAAGTTTTATTTTTTTTGTTGTTTTATCTCTGCCAGGTTTTGATATCAGAATGATGCTGGCCTCATAGAATGAGTTAAGGAGGAGCTCCTCCTTCTCCCTTATTTTTTACATCTGGTAGAATTTTGCTGTGAGTCTATCTGGTCCTGGGCCTTTTTTTTTTTTTTTTGGTTGGTGTGCTAGTTATTACTGCCTCAATTTCAGAACCCATTATTGGTGTATTCAGAGATTCCATTACTTCCTGGTTTAGTCTTGAGAGGGTGTATATGTCTGTGAATTTATTCATTCCTTCTAGATTTTTTAGTTCACATGCATATAAGTGTTCATGACATTCTCTGATAGTTGTTTGTATTTCTGTTGGGTCAGTGGTAATATCCCTCTCATTATTTCTGATTATGTTTATTTGAAACTTCTCTCTTTTGTTTATTTAACTCTAGCTAGTACCCTACTATTTTATTATTTTTGTTTTACTAAACCAGCTCCTGGATTTGTTTTTTGTTTTTTTTTTTTTGTTTTTTTTTTTAGTCTTTTTTTTTTTTATTATACTTTAAGTTCTAGTGTACATGTGCATAACGTGCACGTTTGTTACATATGTATACTTGTGCCATGTTGGTGTGCTGCACCCATCAACTCGTCAGCACCCATCAATTCATCATTTATATCAGGTATAACTCCCCAATGCAATCCCTCCCCCCTCCCCCCTCCCCATGATAAGCCCAGTGTGTGATGTTCCCCTTCCCGAGTCCAGTTCAACCATTATGGAAAACAGTATGGCGATTCCTCAAGGATCTAAAACTAGATGTACCATATGACCCAGCCATCCCACTACTGGGTATATACCCAAAGGATTATAAATTATTCTACTACAAAGACACATGCACACGTATGTTTATTGCGGCACTATTCACAATAGCAAAGACTTGGAATCAACCCAAATGTCCATCAGTGACAGACTGGATTAAGAAAATGTGGCACATATACACCATGGAATACTATGCAGCCATAAAAAGGATGAGTTTGCGTCCTTTGTAGGGACATGGATGCAGCTGGAAACCATCATTCTTAGCAAACTATCACAAGAAGAGAAATGAGATCTATTGATTATTTTTTGAATGATATTTTGTGTCTCTATCTCCTTCAGTTCAACTTTGACTTTTGTTGTTTCTTGTCTTTGTTTGCTCTTGGTAATCTGGTTCTTTTGGTTGTGATGTTAGGCTGGTAAACTGAGATCTTTCTACGTTTTTGATATAGGCATTTAGTGCTATAAATTTTTCTTTTAACACTGCCTTAGCCATGTTGCAGAGATTCTAATGCTTTTTATCTTTGTTCTCATTAGTTTTAAAAAACTTTATTTTTGCCTTCATTTTGTTATTTACCCAAAATTTATTCAGTAGCAGATTATTCAATTTCCATAAAATCATATGGTTTTGAGAGAATTTTTTTCATTGTTAATTCTAATCTGATTTTGGTGTGATCCAAGAGACCATTTGTTATGATTTTGGTCCTTTTTCATTTGCTTAGGGGTGTTTTACTTCTGATTATGTGATTGATTATAGAGTAAGTGCCATGTGGTGATGAGCAGAATGTATATTGTGTTAGTTTTGGGTGGTTAGTTCTGTAGATATCTATAAGGTCCATAAGATCCAGTGCTGACTTCTGGTCTTGAATATTTTTGTTTATTTTCTGTCTCTATGATTTATCTATTATTTTTAGTGGAATGTTAAAGTCTCCCACTATTATTGTGTGGGAGTCTTTGTGTCTTTGAAAGTCTCTAAGAACTTGCTTTATGAATATGGGTGGTCCTGTGTTGGGTGCATATGTATTTAGGATAGTTAGATCTTCCTGTTAAATTGAATACTTTACCATTATGTAATGCCCTTCTTTGTCATTTTAAATCTTTTTTTGGTTTAAAATCCTTTATGTCTGAAACTAGGATTTCAACTCCTGTTTTTTTTTTTCTGTTTTCTGTTTGCTTGGTAGATTTTTCTTCATTCTTTTATTTTGAGCCTATATATGTCATTGAGTGTGAGATGGTGTTCCTGAAGACAGCATACCAATGGGTCTTGGTTCTTTATCCAGCTTTCCACTCTGTGTCTTTTAATTTTGGCATTTAGCCCATTTACATTTAGGGTTAGTATTGATATGTGTGGATTTGATTCTGCCATTATGATGTTAGCTGGTTATTTTGCAGACTTTTTTATGTGGTTGCTTTATAGTGTCACTGATCTGTATACTTCAGTGGGTTTTTTAGTGGCTGGTAACGTGTTGCTTTTCTTTTTTTTTCTATATTTATTGCATGCTTTAGGAGCTCTTGTAAGGTAGGTCTGCTGGTAACAAATTCCCTCAGCATGTGCTTATCTGAAAAGGATTGTATGTATATATGTTTTTTTTTTTTCTTATGAAGCTTAGTTTGGCTGAATATAAAATTCTGGGTTGAAATTTCTTTCTTTATGAATGTTTAATATTACCCTCCAATATCTTCAGGCTTGTAGGGTGTCAGCAGAGAGGCCTCCTGTTGGTATGATGGTCTACCCTTGGTAGGTAACCTGGCCTTTCTCTCTGACTGCCTTTATCATATTTTTTATTTCAACCTGGGAGACTGATGATTATATATCTTTGGGATAATTTTTTGTGGAGCATTCTACTGGGATTCTCTGCATTTCCTAAATTTGAATGTTAGCCTCTCTAGCTAGGTTGAGGAAGTTCTCATGGATGATATCCTAAAATATGTTTTCCATTCTCCCCATCATTTTTAGGTATAACAATTAGTTGTAGATTCAGTCTGTTTACATAATGCCATATTTCTCCAAGCTTTTGTTCAATCTTTTTAAATTTTTTGTTTATTCTTGTCTGCCTGTCTTATTTCAGAAAGGTAGTCTTCACACTCTGAGATTCTTTTTTTCTGCTGGGTCTATTCTGCTATTAATACTTGTGATTGCATTATAAAATTTTTGTTGTGTGTTCTTCAACTCTATCAGGTTGTTCATGTTCTTTTATTTACTGACTATTTTGTATGCCACCTCGTGCAATGTTTCATTATGATTTTTAGCTTCCTTGTATTGGGTTACAATTTAATCTTGTAGCTCAGTGAACTTCATTCTTATCTATATTCTAAATTATATTTCTGTCATTTCAGCTATCTCAGCTATCTCAGCCTCAACCCAGTTCCACCCTTGCTGGAGAGAGGATGTTGTCTGTGAAGGAAGGAGGATACTCAGACTTTTTGAGTTTTCAGTGTTCTTTGTGGTGATTTATTCTAATTTTTGTGGGCTTATCTACCTGCAGTCTTTGAGGTTTCTGAGTTTTCAATGGGTTTGATTTTTCTTTTAACAACTGGCCACTTGTCCATAGGGCCTCTGCAGTTTGCTAAGGGCCCACTCCAGTCCCTAGTCACCTCAGATTTTCCAATACCTGAAAGTATCACCAGTGAAAGCTGCAAAACAGCAAAGATGGCAACCTACTCCTTTCTCCGGGAGCTCTATCCCAGAAAGGTATGGCCCTGTTACTGGCCCAAACACACCTGTAGGAGGTGGCTGGACGTCACAGGTGGGAGGTTTCACCCAGTCAGGAGAAAATGAATTGAGGATGCACTTAAAGAAGCAGTCTGGGCATACTTTCACAGAGCAGTTGTGCTGTGCTGGAGTAGTGCTTCTGCATGGTTGACCTGGGCCCTCCAAAGCCCTCAGGCTGAAACAACTAAGTTTCCCAAACTGCAAAGATAACCCCTCCCTCTGAGAACTCTGTCCCAGAGAGTATTCAAATCTCTGTCAGCCAGACAACAGAAGTGGGGTTGGCTGGAGACCCCAGTTGAGAGATGTCCCATCCAGCAAGGAGGAATGCATAGGGGATCTGCTTAAAAAAGCAGTCTGGCCACATTTCGGTAGAGCAGCTGTGTTGTGGTGGGGGATCTCTTCCACCCCCCAGTCGATTAAGACTCCCCAAAGCCCACAAGGAGGAACAGCTGAGTTGCCAAAAGAGCACAGATGGTGACTCACACCTCTCTCTGGGAGTTTTGTCCCAGGGAGAGTTCAGGTCTCTGTCACCCAGAGAACACTAGTGGGAGTTACTGGAGTTCCCAGCCAGTGAGGAGGAATGAATCAGAGACCCACTTAAAGAAGCAGTCTGAGGCCTGGCACGGTGGCTCAGGCCTGTAATTCCAGCACTTTGTGAGACTGGGGTGGGCAGACCACGAGGTCAGGAATTTGAGACTAGCCTGGCCAACACGGTGAAACCCTGACTCTACTAAAAATACAAAAACAATTAGCTGTTTGTAGTGGAGGGCACCTGTAATTTCAGCTACTTGGGAGGTTGAGGCAGGAGAATCATTTGAACCCAGGTGGTGGAGTTTGCAGTAAGGCAAGATGGTGCCTTTGCACTGCAGCCTGGTTGACAGGGTGAGACTCCATCTGAACAAGAAAAGAAGAAGAAGAAGAGGAAGAAGAAGAAGAAGAAGAAATGGAGGAGGAGGAGGAGGAGGAGGAGAAAGTCTGGTCATCTTTTGGTAGAGCATCTGTGCTGTGCTGGGGGATCCCTTATGCAGTTGGTCAGTTTGGACTTTCCAAAGCCTGCACTGTGGAAGGATTGAGTCACCCAATCAGCATAGGTGGTGGCCCCCCTCCCCGTGGAAAGTCTGTCCTAGGTAGGTGCAACACTGTTGCTGGCAACTGGCTGAAATTCCAAGCTAGTGGGTCTTATCATGTAAGGTGACATGGAACTGTGGCCCATAGATTATCTCTGCTGAGCCCCCTAGATTCAGCCTCTTTCCTCAGAGTATGTACCGGGGTCTAACTTCTCGCTTTGCTGGAGTTGCAGTTACTTTTGCTTGGAAGCTCAGAGCCAAAGTATCTAAAGCTTCCAGGTCTCTATGAGTGCCTGAGTGGCTTCTCCGCTAAGACTCCACATAGTTCTGTGTGTCAGACTGAAGGCTCTGGTGGAGTGGGCCCATGAGGGGATTTCCTGACCTGAGAGTTTCAATGACCCGTGGGAAGAGCATGGTTTCCCAGGGTAGCACGTTCACTTAATGCTTCCCTGGGTTGGGGAGGTTCTCTTGGCTGTGTTGCTCCTGAATGGTCCTTTGTCCAGCCTTGCTTTTCTCCATTCTCTGTGGGTCGAGTGGTTTCTTCAGTTAGTGTCAATATGAGTACCTGAATGTTTCAGCTGAAGGTGCTGTATTTACTCACCCCTTTTTCCCCTCTCATCAGAGTACTAACCAAGCACAACCCTGCTTAGCTTCTGAGATCAGATGAGATCGGGCACATTCAGGGTGGTATGGCCATAGACGCACCATTTGTTTCTCTTCGTGAGAGCCACGCACCCTAGCTGCTTCTAGTCGGCTATCATGGCCACTCCCTTCTATTTCTTCTAAATTCAGTTGTAGGTTGTATATTTGAAGGAATTTATGCATTCCCTCTAGGTTGCATAATTTGTTGGCATACAATTGTTGGTAATAGTCTTGTACAAATATTTGCATTTACTTGGCATCATTTGTAATGTTTACTTTTTCATTTCAGATTTTATTTTCATCTTCTCTTTTCATCTTAGAAAGTCTAAAAAATAGTTTGTTGATTTTGTTCACTCTTTAAAAACACGACTCTTAATATTGTTGGTTTTTTCATTGTTTTTCAGTTGTCTATTTTATTTCTTCTGTAATCTTTATTATTTTTTTCTTTTTGTTAAATTTAGACTTAGTTTGTTTTTCTTTTCTCACACGTTAATATGTAAAGTCAGGTTCATTATTTGAGATCTTTCTTTTTTAACGCAGACCTTTATCAATATACACTTCTCTGTAAGTGCTGCTTTGGCAACATCTCACAAGTTTTGGCACATTGCGTTTTTGTTTTCATTTGGCTTGAGATAATTTCAAATTTCCCATAAGATTTCATCTTCAATCTTGTGCTTGTTCAAAGTGTGTTATTTAATTTTTAGTTATTTGTAAATTTGTAATTTTTTTTTTAAATTTCTAGTTTAAGTTTATCATATTAAGAACAGTTGCTTGATGCATTTTCAGTCTTCTTAAATTTGTTGAGCTTCATTTTGTGACCTAGAGTGTGTTCTATTCTGGGTAATGTTCCATGTATGTTTGAGAAAAATGTGTATTCTGATGCTCTTGAGTGGAATGTGCACTAATCTGTTAGATCCATTTGATCTAGAATGTTTCCAAGTCTGCTATTTATGTATTGATTTTCTGTTTTGATGATCTGTCCATTACACAAAATGGAATATTCCAGTATCTTACTAGTATTTATTTGATGTCTATTTCTCCATGTTTTCAATGTTTGCTTTATATATTTATTTGCTCTAAGGTTGGGTGCACATATAATTGCTTTATCTTTCTGTGGAATTGGCCCTGTTATCATTATACAAGTATATTTTTATCTCTTGTGACAGTTTTTTACTTAAATTCTATTTTCTCTAAGTATAGCCACTCCTGCTCCTTTTTGGGTCACTATTTTCTTGGAATACATTTTTTCATCTTTAACTTTCAGCTTACATGTGTCCGTAAATATAAAGTGAGCATCTTGCAGAAAGCATATTATTGAATTTTGTTTTATATACATTCAGCTAGCTCATTTTTGGGGTGTGCTTTATCTATTTAAATTTGCTGTAACTATTGATATACAAGGATTTATTATTGCTGTTTTGTTAACTGTTTTCTGTATGTTTTGCAGTTCCTGTGTTCCTCTGTTTTTCTTTTGCTCTCTACATTTGTGATTTGATGATTTTCTTGTAATGATATACTTTGGTTATTATTTCTTTTTTTTTTTTTACCTTCTGTCAATTTTTTTCATAGTTCTATGGGATTTTTAGAAAACTTCTTATGTGTATAAAAGTCTATTATATGTTGATCACTTAAATTGTATACAAAATCACCACACTTTGACTCTTCCCTCACACACTCTCTGTTATTAATACAAGAATTTTACTTTTAAAATAATTTTTGATATATAACTTTTGTGGGTACAAAGCAAGAGTATATATTTATGGGGTGCATGAGATACCTTAATACAGGCATACAAAGTGTAATAATCAAAACATGATAAATGGGGTATCCATTCCCTCAAGCACTTATTCTTTGTTTTAATAACAATCCAATTATGCTTATTTATTTATTTTTAAATACACAATTAAATTCTTGTTGACTATCATCATTATTTTATTCTACCAAATACTAGGTTTATTCATTGTTTCTAACTATTGATTTTTACATATTAATCATATTTATTTTATCCCATTCCTCCATTACTCTTCCGAGCCTCTGGTAACTAACCTTCTACTATCTTCATCAGTTCAATTGCTTTAATGTTCAGCACCCAGAAATAACTGAGAAATGTGTAAAGTCTGTCTTTCTGTGCTTGGCTTATTTCATTAAATATAATAACACCTAGTAATATCCATGTTGTTTCAAATGACAGAAACTCATTTTTTATGGCGGAATAGTACTCTATTGTGTATATGTACAACATTCTCCTTATCCATTCGTTGGGAAACACTTAGGTTGCTTCCAAATGTTGTCTTTTGTGAGTAGTACTGCAAGAAACATGGGAGAGCAGATATCTCTTCCATACACAAATTTTCTTTTTTATGATATATACCTAGCAGTTGGATTACTGGATTGTGTGGTAACTCTATTTTTAGCTGTTTGAGAAACCTTTAAACTTCTCCATAGTGATTGTATTAATGTACACTCCCACCCACAGTGTATGAGAGTTTCCTTTTCTCCACTTTCTCACTTTCATTATTGCCTGTCTTTTAGATATAAGCCATTCTAACTAGTGTGAGATGATATCTCATTGTAGCTTGAGTTTGCATTTCTCTGATAAATAAATGCTGTTGAGCACGTTAACATATGCCTGTTTGCCATCTGTATATCTTCTTTTGAGAAATGTATATTCAGATCCTTTGCCTATTTTATTTTATTTTTTTTT
>NW_012118744.1:352502-361683 GCF_000951035.1 Colobus angolensis palliatus | reverse complement strand
TTCTTGTGATAGTTTGCTAAGAATGATGGTTTCCAGCTGCATCCATGTCCCTACAAAGGACGCAAACTCATCCTTTTTTATGGCTGGCCACAGCGGCTCATGCCTGTAATCCCAGTGCTTTGGCAGGCCAAGATGGGAGGATCACTTGAGGCCAGGAGTTCCAGACCAGCCCGGTCAACACGGTGAAACACCCACCTCTAGTTTCAAGTCTTTAATCCATTTTGCATTGCTTTTTGTATCGGGCAGAATATATACATCTCTTTTATATTCTTCAGAGTATGGATATTCAATTTTCCATGCACCATTTATTGAAAAGAATGTTTTTTACTCAATAAATGTGCAAGGCAAATTTGTTGAAAATGAGCTCACTGTAGATATATGGTTTGTTTCTAAGTCATCCAATTTGTTTCATTGGCCTGTGTTTCTGTTTTTATGCTAGTACCATGCTGTTTTGATTACTACAGCTTGGCAATTTAATTTGAAGTCAGGTAATGTGATTCCTCCAAGTTTTTTTTTTTTTTTTTTTTTTTTGACAGAATCTCACTCTGTAGCCAGGAAGGAGTGCAATGGCATGATATCAGCTCACTGCAACCTCTGCCTCCTGGGTTCAAGTGATTCTCCTGCCTCAGTCTCCTGAATAGCTGGGACTATAGGCATGCACCACCACACCCAGCTAATTTTTGTATTTGTAGTTGAGATGGGGTTTCACCATGTTGGCCAGGATGGTCTTGATCTCTTGACCTCATGATCTACCCACCTCGGCCTTCCAACATGCTGGGATTACAGGTGTGAGCCAATGCACCTGGCTTTCCATTTTGTTCTTACTGGGCAGGACAGCTTGGGTTATTCTGAGTCTTTTTTGTTTTCATGTAAATTTTAAAATTATTTTTATTTCTGTGAAAAATGTCATCGGTATTTTGATAAGGATTGCATTGTATCTGTAGATTTCTCTGAGAATTATGGTTATTTTTGTAATATTGTTTCTTTAGATCCATGAACATGAAATATCTTTCCATTTTCTTGTGTTGTTTTCAATTTCTTTCATCAGTGTTTTGTAGTTTTTATTGTAGAGATCTTTCACTTTCTCAATTAACTTATTTCTTAAGTGATTTTATTTCTGGCTACTGAAAATTAGATTACTTTTTCATTATTTTTTCAGATGGTTCAATGTTAACATTTAGAGATGCTACTGATTTTTGTACGTTGATTTTATGTCCTGAAACTTCACTAAATTTCTTTATCCATTCTAAAAGTTTTTGTTCTAACTTTTAGTTTTATCCAGATACCAGATTATATCATCTGTAAACAAGGATAATTTGTCTGCTTCCTGTCTAATTAGGATGCCTTTTATTTTTTCTCTTTTTTCTGGTTTCTCTAGCTAGAATTCCTGGTACTATATTGAATAAAAGTGGTGACAGTAGGAATCCTTATCTTGTTACAGGTAGTAAAAGAAAGGCTTACAGATTTTTCCCCATTAATTTTGATACTAGCTCTGAGTCGGTCATATATGGTTTTTATAATACTGAAGTATGTTTCTTCTATACATAATTTTTGAGGGTTTCTTATAAGGAATGTTGAATTTTATTGAATTCTTTCTCAGCATCAATTGATATAATTATATGTTTTTTCCTTTATTCTGTTGATATGATGTATCACATTGATTAAATTGCCTACAGTGAAATATATTGCATCCTTTGGATAAATCCCACTTAATTGTGAAGAAGATTTTTAATCTATTGTTGAATTCTGTTTGCTAGTATTTTGTAAGAATTTTTGCATATTGGCCTGTAGTTTTCTTTTTTGAGGTGTCTTTGTCTGATTTTTGTATTGGGGTAATAATGGCCTTACAGAATAAATCTGTTATTATTCACTCATTTTCATGTATTTTTTAGAGTACTTTGATTCGGATTGGTATCAGTGTTTCTTTAATTATTTGGTGTAAAATTTAGCAGTGAAACCATCAGGTCCCAGGCTTTAAACTATTAAGAGATATTTTATTTTATTTTATTTGAAGTTTTTTTTTGTTATACTTTAAGTTCTGGAATACATGTGCAGAAAGTGCAGGTTTGTTACATAGGTATACACGTGCCATGGTGATTTGCTACAGCAACCAACTCATCATCAACATTAGATATTTCTCCTAATACTATCCCTTCCCTAGACCCACAGCCCCCAACAAACCTCAGTGTGTGATGTTCCCTGCCCTGTGTCCATGTGTTCTCATTGTTCAACTCCAACTTATGAATGAGAAGATGTGGTGTTTGGTTTTCAGTTCCTGTGTTAGTTTGCTGAGAATGAGGGTTTCCAACTTCATCCATGACCCTGCAAAAAACATGAACTCATCCTTTTAAATGACTGCATAGTATTCCGTGGTGTATATGTGTCACATTTTTTAATCCAGTCTATCATTGATGAGCATTTGGGTTGGTTTGAAGTCCTTCCTATCGTGAACAGTGACACAATAAACATACATGTGCATATGTCTTTATAGTAGCATGGTTTATAATTCTTTGGGTATATACCCAGTAATGGAATTGCTGGGTGAAATCATATTTCTGGTTTTAAATCCTTGAGGAATCGACATACTGTCTTCCACAATGGTTGAAATAATTTACACTCACACCAACAGTGTAAAAGTATTCCTACTACTCCACATCCTCTCCAGCATCTGTTGTTTCCTGACTTTTTAATGATCAGCATTTGAAAAGGCATGAGTCGGTATCTCATTGGAGTTTTGATTTGCCTTTCTCTAATGACCAGTGATGATGAGCTTTTTTCATATGTTTGTTGGCCACATAAATGTCTTCTTTTGATAAGTGTCTGTTCATATCCTTCGTGTACTTTTTGATGGGGTTGTTTGCTTTTATTTTCCTGTAGATTTGTTTAAGTTCCTTGTAGATTCTAAATGTTAGCCATTGTCAGATGGATATATTGCAAAAATTTTCTCCCATTCTGTAGGTTGCCTGTTCATTCCAATGATAGTTTCTTTTGCTGTGCAGAAGCTCTTTAGTTTATTTATATCCCATTTGTTAATTTTGACTTCTGTTGCCATAGTTTTTGGTGTTTCAGTCATGAAGTCTCTGCCCATGTCTATGTCCTGAATGGTATTGTCTAGGTTTTATTCTAGGCCTTTTATGGTTTTATGTCTTACATTTAAATCTTTAATCCATCTTGAGTTAATTTTTGCATAAGGTGTAAGAAAAGTGTCCAGTTTTAGTTTTCTGCATATGGCTAGCCAGTTTTCCCAACACCCTTTATTAAATAGGGAGCCCTTTCCCCGTTGCTTCTTTTTGTCAGGTTTGTCAAAGATCAGATGGTTGTAGATGTGTGGTGTTATTTCTGAGGCCTCTATTTTGTTCCATTAGTTTATATATCTGTTTTGGTACCAGTATCATGGTGTTTTGGTTGCTGTAGCCTTGTAGTATAGTTTGAAGTCAGGTAGCACGATGCCTCCAGCTTTGTTCTTTTTGGTTAGGATTGACTTGGTTATACGAGTTCTTTTTTTGGTTTTGTATGAAATTTAAATTAGTTTTTCCTAATTCTATGAAGAAGCTCAATGGTAGATTGATGGGGATAGCACTGAATCTATAAATTACTTTGGACATTATGGCTATTTTCACGATATTAATTCTTCCTAGCCACGAGCATAGAAAATTTGTACCTTTTTTTGTGTCCTCCCTTATTTCTTTGAACAGTGGTTTGTAGTTCTCCTTGAAGAGGTTCTTCACGTCCCTTGTAAGTTATATTCCTAGGCATTTTATTCTCTCTGTAGCAATTGTGAATGTGAGTTCAGTCATAATTTGTCTCTCTGTTTATCTATTATTAGTGTATAGAAATTCTTGTGATTTTTGCACATCGATTTTGTATCCTGAGACTGCTAAAGTTGCTTATCAACTTAAGGATATTTTGGGCTGAGACAATGGGGTTTTCTCATTATACAATCAATATACAACCATGTCAATATACCATATACAATAATGTCATATACAAACAGGTAGAAGTTTACTTCCTCACTTTTATTTGATTACCCTTTATTTCTTTCTTTTGCCTTATTGCCCTGGCCAGAACTTCCAATATTATGTTGAATAAGAGTGACAAGAGAGGGCATCCTTGTCTTGTGCCAGTTTTCCAAAGGAATTATTCCAGTTTTTGCTCATTTAGTATGACATTGGCTGCAGGTTTATCATAAATAGCTCGGATTATTATCAGATATGTTCCATCAATACCTAGTTTATTGAGAGTTTTTAGCATGAAGGGGTGTTGAATTTTATCAAACGGTTTTTCTCCATCTATTGAGTTAATCGTGTGTTTTTTGTCATTGGTTCTGTTTATGTGATGTATTACATTTATTGATTTGCATGTGTTGAACCAGCCTTGCATCCCTGGGTGAAGCTGACTTGATCGTGATGGATAAGTTTTTGATGTGCCACTGGATTCGGTTTGCCCATATTTTATTGAGGACTTTCACAGCTATGTTCATCAGAGTTATTGGCCTGAAATTTTCCATTTTTGTTGTGTCTCTGCCAGATTTTCATATCAGGATGATGCCGGCCTCATAAAATGAGTTAGGGAGAATTCCCTTTTTTTTTTTTTTTGCTCTTTGGAATAGTTTCAGAAGGAATGGTACCAGATACTGTTTGTACCTCTGGTAGAATTCGACTGTGAATCCATCTGGTCCTGGACTTCTTTTGGTTGGTAGGCTAATAATTACTGCCTCAATTTCAGAACTTGTTATTAGTCTATTCAGGGATTCAATCTATTACTGGTCTAGTCTTGGGAAGGTGTGTTTCCAGGAATTTATTCATTTCTTCTAGATTTTCTAGTTTATTTGTGTAGAGGTGTTTATAATATTCTCTGATGGCAGTTTGTATTTCTGTAGGATCAGTGGCAGTATCTCCTTTATCACTTTTTATTGTATTTATTTGATTCTGCTCTCTTTTTTTCTTTATTAGTCTGGCTACTGGTCTATTTTGTTAATCTTTTCAAAAAACCAGTTTCTGGATTCATTGATTTTTTTTTAATGTTTTTCCGCGTCTCTGTCTCCTTCAGTTCTGCTCTGATCATAGTTGTTTTTTGTCTTCTGCTAGCTTTTGAATTTGTTTGCTCTTTCTTCCATAGTGCTTTTAATTGTGATGTTAGGATGTCAATTTTAGATCTTTCCCACTTTCTTCTGTGGGTATTTAGTGCTATACATTTCCCTCTAAACACTGCTTTAGTTGTGTCGCAGAGATTCTGGTTCATCGTGTCTTTGTTCTTATGGGTTTCAAAAAAGTTATTTATTTCTGCCTTAATTTCTTTGTTTGCACAGTAGTCATTCAGGAGCAGGTTGTTCAGTTTCCATTGTGGTTTTGAGTGAATTTCTTAATCCTGAGTTCTAATTTGATTGCACTCTGGTCTGAGAGACTGATTGTTATCATTTCTGTTCTTTTGCCTTTGCTCAGGAGTGTTTTACTTCCAATTACATGTTCAATTTTAGAATAAGTGTTATGTGTTGCTGAGAAGAATGTATATTGTGTTGAGTTGGGGTAGAGAGTTCTGTAGATGTCTGTTAGGTCCACCTGGTCCAGAGCTGAGTTCAAGTCCTGAATATCCTTGTTAATTTTCTGTCTTGTTGATCTGTCTAATATTGACAGTGGAGTGTTAAAGTCTTCCACTATTATTGTGTTGGATTCTACATCTTTTTGTAAGTCTCTAAGAACTTGCTTTATGAATCTTGGTGCTCCTGTATTGGATAAGTATATATTTAGGATAGTTAGCTTTTCTTGTTTCATTGATCCCTTTATTATTAGGTAATGTCCTCATCTCTTTTGATCTTTGTCGGTTTAAAGTCTGTTTTATCAGAGACTATGATTACAACTCCTGCATTCTTTTTGTTTTGTTTTTCATATGCTTGGTAAATCTTTCTCCATCCCTTTATTTTGAGCCTATGTGTGTGCTTGCATGTGAGCTGTGTCTCCTGAATACAGCACACCTGTTGGTTGTGACTCTTTATCCAATTAGCCAATCAGTGTCTTTTAATTGGGGCATTTAGTCCATTTACATTTAAGATTAAATTTGTTATGTGTGAATTTGATTCAGTCAATATGATACTAGCCAGTTATTTTTCCCCTTAATTGATGCAGTTTCTTCATAGTGTTGATGGCCTTTAAAATTTGGTATTTTTTTGCAATAACTGGCACTGATTTTTCCTTTCCACACTTAGAGCTTCCTTCAGGAGCTTTTGTAAGGCAAGCCTAGTGGTGATAAAATCTTTCAGCATTTGCTTTTCTGGTAAGGATTTTATTTCTCCTTTACTTGTGAAGCTTAGTTTGGCTGGATATGAAAATCTGGGTTGAAAATTCTTTTCTTTAAGAATGTTGAATATTGTCCCCCACTCTCTTCTGTCTTGTAAGATTTCTGCAGATACATCCACTGTTATTCTAATGGGCTTTACTTTGTGGGTAATCTGACCTTTCTCTCTGGCTGTCCTTAACAATTTTTTTTTCCTTTCATCCTTGGTAAATCTGATGATTATAGGTCTTGGGGTTCCTCTTCTCGAGGAGTATCTTTCTGGTGTTCTCTGTATTTTCTGAATTTGAATGTTGACCTGTCTTGCTAGGTTGGAGAAGTTCTCTTGCATAATATCCTAAAGAGTGTTTTCCAACTTTGTTTCATTTTCCCTGTCACTTTCAGGTACACCAATGAAACATAGGTTTTTTGTTTTGTTTTGTTTTGTTTCCCTCACATAGTCCCATATTTCTTGCAGGCTTTGTTTTAATTCTTTTTTCTCTAATCTTGTCTTTATGCTTTATTTCATTAAATCATTAAATTACTCTTCAGTCTCTGATATTCTTTCTTCCACTTGATCAATTCTGCTATTGATACTTGTGTATGCTTCATGAAGTTCTCATGCTCGTGTATTTTCTTCTCTAAACTGGTTGTTCTAGATAGCAACTTGTCTAACATTTTTTCAAGGTTCTTAGCTTCCTTGCATTGGGTTAGAACATGCTCTTTTAGCTCGCATGAGTTTGTTATTACCAACCTTCTGAAGCCTACTTCTGTCAATTCATCAAACTCATTCTCCATCTAGTGTTGTGTCCTTGCTGGCGAAGAGTTGTGATCCTTTGGAGAAGAAGATGTGTGCTGGTCTTTCAATGTTTTTGCACTCGTTTTTCTTCATCTTCATGGATTTATCTACCTTTGATTTTTGATGTTGGTAACCTTCAGATGGGGTTTCTGTGTGGACATCCTTTCTGTTTATATTGAGGCTATTTCTTTCTGTTTGTTAATTTTATTTCTAGCACTGAGGTCCCTCTACTGCAAATCTGCTGGAGTTTGCTGGAGGTCCACTCCAGATCCTTTTTTCCTGGGTATCATGAGTGTAGACTGCAGAACAGCAAGGATTGCTGCTTGTTCCTTTTTCTGGAAGATTCATTCCAGAGGGGCACCCTCCAGATGCCAGCAGGAGCTCTCTTATTTGATATGTCTGTCAACCCCTCATGGGAGGTATCTCCCAGTCAGGAGTCACAGGAGTCAGGGACCCACTTGAGGAGGTAGTTTGTTCTTTCACAGAGTTCGAATGCTGTGCTTGGAAATCTGCTGCTTTCTTCAGAGCTGGCTGGCAGGTACCTTTAAGTCTGCTGAAGCTGCACCCAGAGCTGCCCTTTTTCCCAGGTGCTGTGTCCCAGGGAGATAGGAGTTTTATCTATAAGCCCCTGGTTGGGGCTTCTGCCTTTCTTTTAGAGATGCCCTGCTCAGAAAGGAGGAATCTAGAGAGGCATTATAGCAGCAGTGGCTTTGCCGCCCAGCTCAAACTTCCTGGCAGCCTTTTTTACACTATGAGGGGAAAACTACCTACTCAAGCCTCAGTAGTGGCTGATGCCCCTCCTTCCACCAAGCTCGAGCATTTCAGATCAACTTCAGACTGCTGTGCTGGGAGTGAGAATTTCACGCCAGTGGATCTTAGCTTGCTTGGCTCTGTGGGGGTGGGATCTGCTGAGCTAGACCATGTGGCTCTCTGGCTTCAGCCAGTGCAGTGGAGAGAACTTGGCTCACTGCAACCCCCACCTCCTTAGTTTAAGTGATTCTCCTGTCTCAGCCTCCTAAGTAGGTGGGATTATAGGCATGCACCACTACACCCAGCTATTTTTTTGTATTTTTAGTAGAGACAGGGTTTCACCATGTTGGCCAGGCTGATCTCAAACTCCTGACCTCATGATTCGCCCGCCTTGGTCTCCCAAAGTGCTAGGATTATGGGCATGAGTCACTGCTCCCAGCTACCTTGTTTTTTACATAACCTTTAAATAAGCTTTGCATTAGAAAAAAAATTATTTCCCTTTTAAAGAGAACACACATTTTTAAATAACACTTTTCTACAATATATATTTTGAACCGGAAAACACCCAGACATTTAATTAAATATCCATTATTTAAATTCAGATTTCAAATTATGACAAGTTTGTCTAAAAGTATGTACTCTATTACATTTATCTAATTTTTTATTTTAATAGTTAATCTATTTTATTTATGAAAACTGTGATAGTAATCATTAAAACTTATTTTCCTGTCAATCATTTTATAGTCTGTGAATTTAAGATATTTACCAAAGTCAGAACCATAAGATAAAATATCTGGTTATTTTACTAAATAATTCAAGATTTAGGTGTTTTTATTAAACTAATACTAATGTCTTATTTCTCAAAAATGACACAAGCAAATATTATTCTGTTTTGGGCTGGGTTTATAGTTTAATAACCCTTATGCCAAATTGTGACACCTTATAGTATTAGGCAGGGACAAATATAAATTCTCTTGATAAAAAGTGCAAAAAATGTACTGATAATTGTTAAGACAATTCTGATATTCCTTTACCAATAATATGAAAACTAACTTATTAAAAATTTTACTTACATCACATGAACTTGAAAAGCATTGGGGGGCGGAGCAAGGTGGCCGAATAGGAACAGCTCCAGTCTCCAACTCCCAGCGCGAAGGACACAGACCGGTGATTTCTGCATTTCCAACTGAGGTACTGGGGTCATCTCAC
The DNA here is from genome assembly GCF_000951035.1 of Colobus angolensis palliatus. Lineage (NCBI taxonomy): Eukaryota > Metazoa > Chordata > Mammalia > Primates > Cercopithecidae > Colobus > Colobus angolensis. The sequence continues at coordinate 352,658 of NW_012118744.1, read as the reverse complement.
TAGTGAGTGCCAGACAATCGGTGCTGGTCAGCTGTTGCAGCCCGACCAGCGAGAGCTGAAGCAGGGCGAGGCATCGCCTCAACTGGGAAGTGCAAGGGGGAAGGGAATCCCTTTTCCTAACCAGGGGAACTGAGACACACAACACCTGGAAAATCG
>NW_012118744.1:346430-347572 GCF_000951035.1 Colobus angolensis palliatus | reverse complement strand
GATCTGGTAGCATTCCTTCCAAAAATATTCCAAACAATAGAAAAAAAGGGAATTCTCCCTGACTTATTTAAAGAGAGCAGCATCATCATGATACCAAAGCCTGGCAGAGACACAACAAAGAAGAAAATTTCAGGCCAGTATCCCTGATGATCATCTATGCAAAAATCCTCAATGAAATACTGGCAAGTCAAATCCAGAGGCACACCAAAAAGTTCATCCACCACGGTCAAGTCGACTTCATACCTAGGATGCAAGGCTGGTTCAGCATACGCAAATCAATAAGCATAATCCTTCACATTAACAGAACGAATAACAAAAACCACATGATTATCTCAATAGATGTAGAAAAGACCTTTGAGAAAATTCAAAACCCTTTCATGCTAAAAACTCTCTATAAACTATGTACCGATGGAATGGATCTCAAAATAATAAGAGTTATTTATAACAAACTCACAGTCAATATTATACTGAGTGGGCCAAAACTAGAAGCATTTCCTTGGAAAACTGGCACGAGACAAGGATGCCCTCTCTCACCACTACTATTAAACACAGTATTGGAATTTCTGACCAGGGCAATCAGGCAAGAGAAAGCAATACAAGGTATTCAGATAGGAAAAGAGGAAATCGAATAGTCTCTGTTTGCAGATGATATGATTGCATATTTGGAAAACCCCATCCTCTCAGCCCCAAATATCCTTAAGCTGATAGGCAACTTCAGCAAAATCTCAGGATACAAAATCTATGTGCAAAAATCACTAGCATTCCTATACACCAATAACACACAAAGAGAAAGCCAAATCATGATTGAACTCCCATTCACAATTGCTACAAAGAGAGTAAAATACCTAGGAACACAACTTTCAAGGAAAGTGAAGGACCTCTTCAAGGAGAGCTACAAACCACTGCTTAAGGAAATGAGAGGACACAAACAAATAGAAAAACATTCCATGCTCATAGACAGGAACGTCCATACTCTCCAAAGTAATTTATAGATTCAATGCTATCCCCAACAAGCTACCACTGACTTTCTTCACAGAATTGAAAAAAACTACTTTAAGCTTTATATGGAACCAAAAAAGAGCCCACATAGCCAAGGCAATCCAAAGCAAAAAGAACAAAGCTGGAGGCATCACGCTACCTGA
>NW_012118744.1:343078-346380 GCF_000951035.1 Colobus angolensis palliatus | reverse complement strand
AAGGCTACAGTAACCAAAACAGCATGGTACTGGTACCAAAACAGATATACAGACCAATGGAACAGAACAGAGGCCTCAGAAATAACACCACACATCTACAACCATCTGATCTTTGACAAACCTAACAAAAACAAGCAATGGGGAAATGATTCCCTATTTAATAAATGGTGCTGGGAAAACTGACTAGCCATATGTAGAAAGCTGTAACTGGATCCCTTCCTTATGCCTTATGCAAAAAATAATTCAAGATGGATTAGAGACTTAAATGTAAGACATAAAACCATAAAAACCCTAGAAGAAAACCTACACAATACCATTCAGAACATAGGCATGAGAAGGGACTTCATGACTAAAACACCAAAAGCAATGGCAACAAAAGCCAAAATAGACAAACGCAATCTAATTAAACAAAAGAGCTTCTGCACAGCAAAAGGAACTATCTTCAGAGTGAACAGGCAACCTACAGAATGGGAGAACATTTTTGCAATCTACACATTTGACAAGGGCTAATATCTAGAATCTACAAAGAACTCAAGCAAATTCACAAGATAAAAAAAAAAACCATCAAAAAGTGGACAAAGGATATAAACAGACACTTCTCAAAAGAAAACATTTATGCAGCCAACAGGCACATGAAAAAAATGCTCATCATCACTGGTCATCAGAGAAATGCAAATCAAAACGACAATGAGATACCATCTCATGCCAGTTAGAATGGCAATCATTAAACAGTCAGGAAACAACAGATGCTGGAGAGGACATGCAGAAATAGGAATGCTTTTACACTGTTGGTGGGAGTGTAAATGAGTTCAACCACTGTGGAAGAGAGTGTGGATGTTACTCAAGGATATAGAACTAGAAATACCATTTGACTCAGCGATCCCATTATTGGTTATATACCCAAAGATTATGAATTATGCTAGTATAAAGACACATGCACATGTATGTTTATTGTAGCATTATTCACAATAGCAAAGACTTGGAACCAACCCAAATGTCCAGCAATGATAGACTGGATTAAGAAAATGTGGCATATATACATCATGGAATACTACGCAGCCATAAAAAGGATGATTTCATGTCATTTGGAGGGACATGGATGAAGCTGGAAACCATCATTCTCAGCAAACTATCACAAAAACAGAAAACCAAATATCGCATATTCTCACTCATAGGTGGGAATTGAATAATTAGAACATTTGAACACAGTGTAGGGAACATCACACACTGGGGACTGTCAGGGTGTGGAGGGCTGGGGGAGGAATAGCATCAGGATAAATACCTAATGTTAATGACGATTTGATGGGTGCAGCAAACCAAAATGGCACATGAATACCTATGTATCAAACCTGCACGTTGTGCACATGTACCTAGAAATTAAAGTATTAAAAAAAAAGAATACCAAGTTTGTAACAGAAATATTGGTAAATAAATAAGTGGAATATTTTTAAAAATCATGAAAATGAAAGGTATTTCTATTAAGCTTATATGTGTTAAAAAATAAAGAAGGGTTCATAATGAAGTGCATAGCACCTCCCTAAAAATAAAAATAAAAATAATTTAACTCATGGAGTTAGTGAGTAGAACAATGGTTACTAGAGGATGAAATAGGTAGTTGGGGAGAGAAAAGGGAAAAAGGGTTAATGATACTGAAATATAGTCAGATGCAATAAATAAGATCTCATGTTTGATAGCACAACAAAGTGACTACCATGTACAATAATTTATTGTACATTTAAAAATAGCTAAAATAAAATAATTGGATTGTGTGTAAAACAGAGAAAAGATAAATGCTTGAGGTGATGGATACTCCATTTATTCTGATATGATTACACATTTTATACCTGCATCAAAATATCTCATGTTCTCCATCAATATGTACATGTAAACAAAACACAAACTTTGAAGCCCCTGCACAACCATCTGAATGAATTCCCTCCTTGTGAGTACACTCTAACATTTAATCTGAAAGACTGGTTCAGGCCATAACAGGGAGTGGGAGGACATGCATCATTATACCCCTCCAGCCTTAATATCAACACGGATATTAAGTCTTATAAGAAACACTATTATCTCTGAAGCCTGGTAGCTGGAGGCTTCATCTGCATGATAAAATCTTGGTCCCCACAACCTTTTAACTCAGACATTTCTTTCTACTAGTAATAACTCTTTCAAAAAATTGTCAATTAGGATATGTTTAAATCTATGTATGACCTGGAAGCCCCCACTTTGAGTTGTGTCACTCATCCAGATCAAACAAATGTAAATCTTACCTGCAATGATTGATAATATTGTCTCCTTAAAATGTATAAAAGCAACCTGTACTTCAATCACCTTGGGCACATGTCATCATGAACTCCTGAGGCTGTGTCATGGTGTGTCTTTAACCTTGGTAAAATAATTTTCCTAAATTGACTGAGATCTTTCTTTGATATTTTGGGTTTGCAATTTGGCAACTGTGAACGAATTCTGACTGGAAGTACCCTTAATATTTGACAAATCTCCTATCAGTACTTGGTACCAGCTATCTTTATGGCTCAAGTCAATATGACAATTTTCTGAGGCCTGGGAGCCCCCACTGTAGAGAATCCCTGATTTCTCCAAATTTGGTCTAGATCTAAAGTTTGTTTTGCTGTACAAGTTCTTTTTCTGGAGCTTTACTTGCTTCCAAAAAGAAAGGCAAGTTTCTCTACTTCTATGACGATGGAAGGCAGGTAATTCATTTCTAGAGTTTGAGCTTGCTTCCAACAGTGAAGGTGAGGTTGAGATTTTATCCTGTTTCTCGGATGGTAGCAGCCTGAGATGCATTCCTAGCTAAGTAGCTGAATTGAGGTTTTGTTTGGCTAAAGTTAAGATTAACAAACAGCTGGTCTTAATTCCTTCTTACCAGTAGAGCACTCCGTAATCATATTTGGAGTTTATTTTTGTTGTTATTCCATTCCTTCCCCAATCAGATTCGAGCAACTCTACCTGACTTGGTCAAAACCAAATGAGAATTCCAAATTATGTAAAACAAAACCTCTGAATAGGCTAAAATTAATTGCAGCTGCAAAAAAAAAAAAAATCAAAATCACGCACTTGATTTCTGTGTTTGCTTTATGTCTCAAGAAAACAATAGTTCTTTCATTTGCTTTTCTTACAACCAATTTCTCCTTCCCCTTTCACCATCTCTGGTACCAAGAAATTTCTAGATACGGCTTCTTTTTTTTTTTTTTTTAATTATACTTTAAGTAAGACGAGTAGATTGCAAAAATTTTCTCCCATTCTGTAGGTTGCCTGTTCACTCTGATGGTAGTTTCTTT
>NW_012118744.1:334963-338199 GCF_000951035.1 Colobus angolensis palliatus | reverse complement strand
CTAGTGAGATGACCCCAGTACCTCAGTTGAAAATGCAGAAATCACCGGTCTTCTGTGTCCTTCACGCTGGGAGTTGAAGACTGGAGCTGTTCCTATTCGGCCATCTTGCTCCGCCCTAGTCTCTATCCATTTCTTCTTGACTTTCTAGTTTATTTGTGTAGAGGTTTTTATTGTGTTATCTGATGATAGTTTGTATTTCTGTAGGATCAGTGGTGATATCTCCTTTATCATTTTTTGTTGTGTCCATTTTATTCTTCTCTCTTTTCTTCTTTATTAGTCTGACTAGTGGTCTATTTCTTTGTTGATCTTTTCAAAAACCAGCTCCTGAATTCATTGACTTTTTGAAGGGTTTTTCTTGTCTCTATATCCTTCAGTTCTGCTCTGATCTTAGTTATTTCTTGTCTTCTGCTACCTTTTAAACTTGTTTGCCCTTGCTTCTCTAGTTCTTTTTGTTTTGATGTTAGGGTTTTAATTTTAGTTCCTTCCTCCTTTCTCTTGTGGGCATTTAGTTCTATAAATTTCCCTTTTAACACTGCTTTAAAAGTGTCCAAGAGATTCTGGTATGTTGCGTCTTTTTTCTCATTGGTTTCAAAGAACATCTTTATTTCTGCCTTCATTTTGTTATTTACCCAGCATTCACTCAGGAGCAGATTGTTCAGTTTCCATGTAGTTGAGCGATTTTGAGTGAGTTTCTTAATCCTGAGTTCTAATTTGATTGCGCTATGTTCTCAGAGACTGTTTGTTATGATTTCTGTTCTTTTGCATTTGCTCAGGAGTGTTTTATTTCCAATTATGTAGTCAATTTTAGAATAAGTGTGGTGTGGTGCTGAGAAGAATGTATATTCTGTTGATTTGAGGTGGGGAGTTCTGTAGATGTCTGTTAGTTCTGCGTGGTCCAGAGCTGAGTTCAAGTCCCGTATATCCTTGTATAATTCTGTCTCATTGATCTGCCTAATATGGACAGTGGGGTGTTAAATTCTCCCAGTATTATTTTTTGGGAGTATAAATCTCTTTATAGGTCTCTAAGAACTTGCTTTATGAATCTGGGTGCTCCTGTATTGGGTGCTTATATATTTAGGATAGCTAGCTCTTCCTGTTGCATTGATCCATTTACCATTATGTATTGCCCTTCTTTGTCTCTTTTGATTTTTGCTGGTTTAAAGTATATTTTATTGGAGACCAGGATTGCAACTCCTGCTCTTTTTGCTTTCCATTTGCTTGGTAAATATTCCTCCATCCCTTTATTTTGAGCCTATGTGTGTCTTTGCACGTCAGCTGGATCTCCTGAATACAGCACATTGAAGGGACTTGACTCGTTATCCAATTAACCAGTTTGTGTCTTTTATTTGGGGTATTTAGCTGATTTACATTTAAGGTTAATATTGTTCTATGTGAATTTGATCATGTCAAAAATTATGATGCTAGCTGGTTATTTTACCATTGGTTGATGCAGTTTCTTCCTAGTGTCAATGCTCTTTACAATTTGGTGTTTTTTGCAGTGGCTGGTACCAATTGTTTCTTTCCATATTTAGTGCCTCCTTCAGGAGCTCTTGTAATGCAGGCCTGGTGGTGACAAAATCTCTCAACATTTGCTTGTGTTTAAAGGATTTTATTTCTCCTTCGCTCATGAAGCTTTATTTTGGCTGGACATGAAATTCTGGATTAAAAATTCTTTTATTTTAGAATGTTGAATATTGGCTCCCAGTCTCTTCTGGCTTGTAGGGTTTCTGCCAGGAGATCTGCTGTTAGTCTGATAGGCTTCCCTTTGTGGGTAACCCAACCCTTCTCTCTGGCTGCCATTGACTTTTTTCCTTCATTTCAATTTTGGTGAATCTGAACATTGTGTATCTTAGGGTTGCTCTTCTTGAAGATTATTTTTGTGGTGTTCCCTGTATTTCCTGAATTTGAATGTTGGACTGTCTTACTATGTTGGGGAAGGTCTTTTGGATGATATCCTAAAGAGTGTTTTCTAACTTGGTTCCTTTTTCCCCATAAGTTTCAGGTACACCAATCAAATGTAGATTTGGTTTTTTCACATAGTTCCCTCTTTCTTGAAAGCTTTGTTTGTTCCCTTTTATTCTTTTTTCTCCAATCTTGTCTTCTTGCTTTATTTCATTAAGTTGATTTTCAGTCTGTGATGTCCTTTCTTCTGCTTGATTGATTTGGCTATGGATACTTGTGTATGCTTCATGAAGTTCTTGTACTGTGTTTTTCAGCTCCATCAGGTCATTTATGTTCTTCTCCTCAAGTATAAATTTAATATTTGAATCAGAATATCACAAAGTTGTTGAGTTTCAAATATGATAATGAATAAAAAGCTGTTTGGTAAGTTGTAAAGTAACATAGAAAAATACAGGATTATTATTGTTGGTATAATTAGATTAACTCACAAGAGTGCAATTTTGTTTGTTTGTCTGAATCAAAAGGTATACAGTGATTTGGGTGGTAGCCTTTGGCACTCATGAGTGGCTTTCTCCAGCTCAAATTGTGGCAGATGGCAGAAGTCCAAAGGAGGCAAGGGTGTGGGTTCAAAAAGCGACATGTCTGTCAATTTTTCTTCATATTCTTAGTGTTTCAAGTTCCTATAGAACAAGGGGAGTTTGAGTTGGGTGTGGGAGAAATGAGTGTGCAAGTTTCATTGGTGAAACTTCTGAGTGAGGTGAAACTTCTGAGTAAAGATAGAAGATTGAACACACACATCTAGTTTCATTATCTCTTGGAACCTCAATAATATTAGAGGAATGTAATATTTTTGAAGGAAAAAACCTACAAGCAGGGGAGGAATAAAAGTAGAGATAGAAGTCACGAAATTTTGTCAGCCAGAGTACAGATGGATACATAACAAACAAATAAATATGACAAAGAAAACACAATACAGGGCTATTAGAAACAGAGAAGAGCTGAGAACACATTTTACACTTAATCAGCCTCAAAAAGCTCAGGAACGGTGACATGACAATAGTTAAATCAAAAGTAAAGATTAAAGGTAATCACTTACAATAGGCTCAGGAATACTGTAGTGACAAACAATCCCAGAATCTGAGGCTTAAAACAAAAACAATATATGTAAGTATTGCTCATACTGGTTATCTAATGTAAAACATAGAGAGTCAGGCTTATGATGGATCTGTATTAAAACACGCTTCTATGACTACCAGAGTGGAGAAAAAATAACATGGAAAATCACATACTCACTTTTAAACCTTCTGCCTAGAAATGTCACTTGTCATCTGCTC
>NW_012118744.1:325484-333538 GCF_000951035.1 Colobus angolensis palliatus | reverse complement strand
CCATCAAAAAGTGTGCAAAGGATATGAACAGACATTTCTCAAAAGAAGACATTCATACAGCCAACAGACACATGAAAAAATGCTCATCATCACTCGTTTTTCTCCATCTTTGTGGATTTATCTACCTTTGGTATTTGGTGTTGGTGACCTTCAGATGAGTTCTCTGAATGGACATCCTATTCCTTTCTGTTTGTTAGCTTTCCTTCTAACAGTCAGGTCTCTCTGTTGCAGGTATGCTGCAGTTTGCTAGAGATACACTCCAGAACCTGTTTGCCTGGGTATCACCAGTGGAGACTGCAGAACGGCAAATATTGTTGCCCGTTGTTTCCTCTGGAAGCTTTTTCCCAGAGGGACACCTGACAGATTCCAGCCTGAGCTCTCCTGTATGAGGTGTCTCTTGTCCCTTACTGGGAGGTGTCTCGTAGTCAGGATACACAGGGGTCAGGGACCCACTTGAGGAAGCAGTGTGACCCTCAGCAGAACTTGAACGCTGTGCTGTGAAGTCTGCTACTCTCTTCACAGCTGTCAGGCAGGAACTTTTAAGTCTGCTGAAGCTGCACCCACAGCTACCTCTTTCCCCAGGTGCTCTGTCACAGGGAGATAGGGGTTATATCTATAACTCCCTGAATGGGGCTGCTGCCTTTTTTTCAGAGATGCACTGCCCAGAAAAGAGAATTCTGGCAGTCTGGCCACAAAGGCCTTGCTGAGCTGCAGTGAGCTCCACCCAGTTTGAACTTCCTAAGGTTTTATTTACACTATGAGGGTAAAACCGCCTACTCAAGCCTCAGCAATGCGAGATGCCCCTCCCACCAACCAAACTAGAGCATCCCAGGTCAATCTCGGATTGCTGCTGTGCTGAAAGAAAGAATTTCAAGCCAGTGAATCTTAGTTTGCTGGACTCTGTACAGGTGGGACTCACTGAGCCAGACCACTTGGCTTCCTGGCTACAGCCCCCTTTCCAGGGGAGTGAATCGTTCTGTCTCACTGGCTTTCTGGGTGCCACTGGGATATGGAAGAAAAAAAAAAAAAAACTCCTGCAACTAGTTCAGTGTCTGCCCAAACAGCCGCCCAGTTTTGTGCTTAAAACTCAGTCCCTTGTGAGATAGACACCTGAGGGAATCTCCTGGGAAAAGAGCTCTAGCTGGGCTGGAGTGCATGGTTCCTGAGGCTCAGTCCCTCACAGTTTCCCTTGGGTGAGGAAGAAAATTCCCAGAATTAAGTAATTTAATTTGTTCCTATTTTTGAAAAACCAACTTTTTGTTTTACTGATATGTTGTACTCTTTTTAATCTGAATTTTATTTATTCTGCTATGATTTTATTTGTTTCTATTTTTCTATTAATTCTGGAATTGGTTTGCTTTTTCAGTTACAGTTCTTTAATATAAATCATTATGTTATTTATTTAAAGTTTTTTTTTTTTTTAATTTAGGCACTTAGAGCTACAAACTTTCCTCTTAGTACTGCTTTTGCTTTATTCCATATGTTTTAGCATTTTGTACTTTTATTATTATTTGTTTGAAAAAATTTTTCAATTTTTTTTCTTAATTTCTTCACTGACATAGTGGTCATTTAGGAGTATATTGTTTAATTTTTATGTATTTCTATATTTTCCAAAATTCTTGTTGTTGATTTCTAGTTTTATGCCACTGTGGTCATCAAAGAAGCTTGATATTATGTAAAAATTTTGAACTTGTTTTGTGACAAAACAAAATGGTCTATCCTTGAGAATATTTAATGTGCTGAGTAAAAGAATGTGTATTCTGCATCCATTAGATACAATGGTCTGGATATATCTTTTAAATCTATTTATTCTATAATGAACATTAAGTCTGACATTTCTATGATGATTTTCTATCTGAAAGATCTGCTCAGTGTTGATGGTGTGATGTTGAAGTCTTCAGATATTATTGTATTTGGACCTATCTCTCTCTTTAGCTCAAATAATGTTTCCTCCACATATCTGGGTTCTCCAGTGTTGGGTGCACATATATTTAAAATTGTTATATCATCTTGCTGAATAGACTCCTGTATCATTATATAGTGTTCTTCATTGTCTCTTTTTTCAATTTTTGTCTTTAAATCTCTTTTGTCTGATGTAAGTATATTGACTTCTGTTCTAGTTTAGTTTCTATTACTGTGGAATATTTATTTCTACGCCCTTATTTCAATCTACTTGAGTTTATACAGATTAAGTGTGTTTCCTGTAGGTAACAGATCTGTGAGTCATTCCTGCATCCATTCATCCAGTCTATGTCTTTTGATTAGAGAGTTTATTCTATTTACATTCAACATTATTATTGATAAGTAACGACTTACTCCTGCCATTTTTTTGTTTTATTTTGGTTGTTTTGTGGCCTTCTCTTCCTTCTTTGTTTCCTTCCTGTCCTTTTTTAGTAAAGATGGTTTTCTCTGGTATATGATTTACTTTCTTGCTTTTTATTTTTTCTGTATTTATTGTATGTTTTTTTTTTTGGTTTGAGTTTACCATAAGGCTTGCAAGCACTATCATATAAGCCGTTACTGAAAACAACTTAACGTTGCATAAATGAAAAAGCAAGCCAAAAGAAAATGAATAAAAACTCTGTTCCTTAGCTTCACCCCCTCCCACTATTTAACTTTTAATTTCTATTTCTATTATATTATGATATATATTATATTATTATATTGTATAATATATTTTATTATATTGCATATACATTATATTTATAATATACTGTGTATATGTGCTAAATTTTTGAAAAGTTTCTGTAGTTATTATTGTTGATTGGTTAATCATTTACTCTTTCTACTTAGAATAAGGTTAGTTTACAAACCACAGTTACAATATTACAATATTCTGTGTGCTCTGTATACTTACTATTACCAGTGAGTTTTGTTTCCCCAGGTGATTATTTATTGCTCATTTATGTGTTTTTTTTTTCATCTTTACTGTATGGCCTTATTTGTACCCATCTGTATTAGTCTATTTTTATGCCGCTGATAAAGATATACTCAAGACTGTGTAGAAAAAGAGGTTTCATTGGACTTCCAGTTCCACATGACTAGGGGGCCTCAGAATCATGGCAGGAGGTGAAAGGGGCTTCTTACACGGTGGCAGCAAGAGAAAATTAGGGAGATGCAAAAGTGGAAACCCCAATAAAACCATCAGGTTTCATGAGACTTATTCACTACTATGAGAACAATATGGTGGAAACCACCCCCATGACAAATTATCTCCCACCAGGTCTTTCCAAAAACGCATGAGAATTATGGGAGTAAAATTCAAGATGAGATTTGGGTGGGGACACAGAGCCAAACCATTTAATTCATCTCCTCCAAATTTAATTCATCCCCTCCACATTTAATTCATCCCCTCCAAATCTCATATCCTCACATTTCAAAACCAATCATGCCTTCCCAACAGTCTCGCAAGGTTTTATTCAGCATTAACCCAAAAGTCCACAGTGCAAAGTTTCATCTGACACAAGGCAAGTCCCTCTCCCCTATGAGCTTATAAAATTAAAAGCAAGCTAGTTACTTCCTAGATACAAGGGGGTACAGATATTGGGTAAATACAGCCATTCCAAATGGGAGAAATTGGCCAAAACAAAGGAATTACAGGGACCATGCAAGTTCAAAATTCAGCAGGGCAGTCAAATTTTAAAGCTCCAAAATGATCTTTTTTGACTCCAGGTTTCATATCCAGGTCACGCTAATGCAAGAGTTGGGTTCCCATGGTCTTGGGCAGCTGCACCTCTGTGGTTTTTCAGGGTACAACCTCCTTCTAAGCTGCTTTAATGGACTTGTATTGAGTATCTGGCTTTTCCAGGCAAACAGTCCAAGCTGTCAGTGGATCTACCATTCTGGGGTCTGGAAAACAGGGACCCTCTTTTCACAGCTCTACTAGGTGGTGACCGAGTAGGGACTCTGTGTAGGGGCTCCAACCCCACATTTTCTTTCTGCATTGCCTTAGCAGAGGTTCTTCATGAGTGCCTTGCCCCTGCAGCAAACTTCTGCCCGGGCATCCAGGCATTTCCACTCATCTTCTAAAATCTAGGGGGAGGTTACCTAACCCCAATTCTTGACTTCTGTGAACTTGTAGGCTCAACACCTCATGGAAGCTGCCAAGGTTTGGGGCTTTCACCCTCTGAAGCCATGGCTTGAGCTCTATGTTGGCCCTTTTCAGCCACAGCTGGAGTGGCTGGGACACAGGGCACCAAGTCCCTAGGCTGTGTATAGCACGGGGACCCTGGGCCTGACTCACAAAACCATTTCCTCCTAGGCCTCTGGGTCTGTGATGAGAGGGGCTGCTGAGAAGACCTCTGACATGCCCTGGAGACATTTTCCCTGTTGTCTTGGAAATTAAAATTCAGCTTCTCATTACTTATACAAATTTCTGCAGCTGCTTTAAATTTCTCCTCAGAAAATGGATTTTTCTTTTCTAGCACATTGTCAGGCTGCAAATTTTCCCAGCTTTATGCTTTGCTTTCCTTGTAAAATTAAATCCTTTAATAGCAACCAAGTCACCTCTTGAATGCTTTGCTGCTTAGAAATTTCTCCTGCCAGATATCCTAAATCATCTCTCTCAAGTTCAAAGTTCCACAAATCTCTAAGGCAGGGGCAAAACGTCACCATTTTCTTTGCTAAAACATAACAAGAATAACCTTCACACCAGTTCCCAACAAGTTTCTAATCTCCAGTTGAGACCACCTCAGTCTGGACTTTATTGTCCACATCACAATCAGGCTTTTAGTCAAAGCCATTCGACAAGTCTGTAGAAAGTTCTAAACTTTCCCACATTTTTCTGTCTTCTTCTGAACCCTCCAAACTGTTCCAACCTCTGCCTGTTACCCAGTTTCAAAGTTGCCTTCACATTTTTCAGGTATCTTTTCAGCAACACTCCACTCTTGGTACCAATTTACTGTATTAGTCTGTTTTCATGCTGCTGATAAAGACATACCCAAGCATGGGTAGTAATGGACATTTGATTGGACTTGCAATTCCACATGGCTGGGGCTGGGATGTTCTCAGAACCATGACAGGAGGTGAAAGGCACTTCTTACATGGTCACAGAAAGAGAGAATGAGGAAGATGCAAAAGTGGAAACCATCAAATCTCATAAGACTTATTCACTACCATGAGAACAGTATAGTAAAAACTGTCTGTGATTCAAGTTATCTTCCACCTGGTCCCTCTCACCACACGTGGGAATTATGAGAGTACAGTTCAAGATGAGATTTGTGTGGGGACATAGAGCCAAGCCATATCACCATCCTTCTTGGGAAGACTTTCCAGATATTTGAAATGGCTTGAGTGTTTTAATCTAAACTGTATCTGCTTTAGGGGATAGTCCAAGCCCAGTAACACTGTGGTTCTTGCAAACTCGTAGAGGTATTACCTTGATGTTTTTGGACAAGATCCAGAAGAATCAACTGGAATACCAGGCAGAGAGTCTTGTTCTATTTGCTTGCTTTCTCCCTAGCAAACAGAGTCTCTTTCTCTGTTTTCTGAGTCACCTAAAGCTGGGAGTGGAGTGAAAGAAGCAGCCCTGTGGTCACCATCACTAGGACTGTGCTGGGTCAGACCTTAAGTGAAGACAGCACTGAATCTCATCCAACACCTGCTGTAACCACTCTCTGGCTACTACTTATGATCTCTCAAGGCCCAGTGGCTCTATAATCATTCAGTGGCAAAGCAGCCAGACCTATGTTCTTCAATTCAGGGCATGGTCATCCTATAGGCCCTGGGCAGGTCCAGAGATGCCATCTGGGGGTCAGAAACTGGAGGCAAAAATGTGAGTGGTCTACCTGATGTTCTATTTTACTGAGGCTGAGCTGGCACTCAAACCACAGAATAAAGTTCTTCCCACACTTTCTTCCATTTTCCAAAGAAAGAAATGCCTCATACTGTAGCCACCAACACCCCAGGCCATGAGGAATACTTCCAGAATATCACTGATGTTTCTTTAAGGTCCAAGGGCTATTAAATCAGCTTGTTGTAAATGCGGCCTGGCCGAGACTCACTCTTTAGGGCAGTGGTCTTCTTTCTCGCCCAGGGGAGGTCCAGAAATGCTGTTCAAGAGTCAACTCTGGAATGACGGACCCCAGGGGTCTGCTTGGTACTCAAACCCTCTTTGGCAGTGCTGGTACCTAAGGTGCAAGACAAAGTTCCCTTTTCTCTTTCCTTTGCCTTTCTCAAGCAGAAGAAATTTTTCCTGTAGCCACCACAGTTGATAATGTGCTGAACATCACCTGAAGCTAGTGTCAGAGGCTTACCCAAGTCTCTTGTAGTAGTAACTGAATATCACTGCTAGTAATTCAGGAACCCAGGGCTCTTCAGTTAGCATGTAATAAATGCTGCCAGGACTGACTACTTTAAGGTAGCAGGCTCTTTTCTGTCAGAGAGTTTGTTTAGAATAGTCATATGGAAGCTGGGGCCTGAAACACAGGTCCCACATCTCTGACCATTGTTCTATCATTCACTAGATGAGCTGGTATCCATGATGCAAACCAAAGTCCTCTCCACACTTTCCTCTTCTTTCCTTAGGCAGAAGGAAAGGTTCTTTTTGAGCCATGAACTTCGCAGACTGAGGTTAGAAAAGTGATGAGCCAGAACTTCCTTGGCTTCCTCAGCTGGCGTCTCAGTATGTCACATGCTTACCGGTCCACTGTCTCTGGGCCTAGCTCAGCACTAAGACTCACCTAAGAGTTTCAGTCCTTAGGGCCTAGACTGCCTTTCAAGTTCATTTGGAGACAGAGAGCACTGTAGCCCTTAGTGGTGAGGTTTGTGGGAACTCAAGTTGGAATTACTGGAATTGGCGCTTCCCCTCTGGCTAGGGCTGATTTAAATGCTTCCTCCACCAGGTATCAGCTGAGTTTGGTCTGGCTTTCCTTTCTGCATTAGCAGGACAGCACTACGTTCAATGCCTCACCATTGCTGTGTTCTCCTTCCCAAAGTGCCCAGAGACACTCTCCACACCACGCTGCCACTGCTCAGGGGTGGAGGAGGTGTGGCATCAGCAATTCAGGACTTTTTTTTCTCTCTGATTGGTGAAGGTATATTATTGTGCCATCTTGTTCCATTTCTCTCCTGACTGTGTATTTTCAAATAGCCTGTCTTCAAGCTTACTAATTCTGTATTCTGTTTCATTGATTCTTCTATAGAGACTCTGTTGCATTCTTCAGTATGTCAATTGCATTGTTCAACTCTAGAATTTCTGCATAATCTTTTAAAATTATTTTAATCTCTATTAAATTTATCTGATTGGATTCTGAATTCCTTCTCATTGTTATCTTGAATTTCTTTGAATTTTCTCAAAACAACTATTTTGCATTCTCTGTCTGAAAAATTACATATCTCTATCCCTACAGGATTGGTCCTTTGTGCTCTATTTAGTTTGTTTGTTGAGGTTATATTTTCCTAAGTAATCTTCATACTTGTGGATGCTTATCAGTGTCTGGCCATTGTAGAATTAAATATTTATTGTAGTCTTTACAGTCTGGACTTCTCTGTACACATTTTTCCTGAAAAAGATTTAAAGGGATTCAGAGAATCTTGGTTTGTATTATCTTAGTTTTTGGTCTCTTCTGCCATGTCTGTATTAGGGAGCACCTCAAGCCCAGTAATGCTGTGGCTCTTGCAAACTTGTTGAGATACCACCTTGGAAGCCTTGGATAAGATCCAGAAAAGTTCTCTGCATTACAAAGTGAAGTCTCTTGCTCTCTTTTTCTACTTTATCCCAAGCTAATAAAGTCTCAGCTCTGTGCTGAGCTGGTACCTAAGCTGCAAGACAAAGTACCATTTGCTATTCTTCCTGCTTTTACCAAGCAGGAGTCTCCCTATAGCCTCCACAGCTGGAAATGTTCTGGGTTACCTCTGAAGCCAGCATATTTCAGACTCTCACCAAGGCCCACAGCAAGTACTGCCTGAGTATTGCTATTTATTATTCAGGACTTAAGGGCTTTTTAGTCAGTACATGATAAATCCTGCCAAAACTTTGTCCTTTCTGTTAAGGCAGCATGTTTTCTTTGTCCAGCCTTGTAGTATAGTTTGAAGTCAGGTAGCGTGATTCCTCC
>NW_012118744.1:316512-323338 GCF_000951035.1 Colobus angolensis palliatus | reverse complement strand
GATTGCATTTGGAGTTATACCTGATATAAATGATGAATTGATGGGTGCTGACGAGTTGATGGGTGCAGCACACCAACATGGCACAAGTATAGTTATGTAACAAACCTGCACGTTATGCACATGTACCCTAGAACTTAAAGTATAATCATAATAATAGTAATAAAAGGAGTGTTTAGGTAAAGCAGAGATGAATGTGAAGGCAGCTTTCCAAGATACCTTCCTGAACTTTCATACCAAGAAATAGAATCTGTATCACACATATTCAAAATCAATTTCATTTTCCTATCACTACAGTTTGTTGTTTTGCAGGTAATATGAAAAATCTCTTCTAGTTACAGAATCTGGGATCATCTCCAAAGACAGCGTCATATTTTCATAACCTGGAGACTATCTTAAAAGTTGGATTGTCTGTAGCATTGCCATTTCACCTAGATTTCTTTTCCACACTATATCCAATTTTCTCATTTCTGTTAGTCCCTTAATGATACCAGCTTCCTCTGAACATTTCTGCTTCAGTTTAACATGGTATAAGTACTGATGTCCTTCCACTGATTGTGAAAATATCATTGTTCCAAACATGCACTCATTTTCTCCATCTTGGTTGACAGTATTTAATTCTCTTCCAGTGTGAATTTCAGATGACACAAAGGAAACACTTTGTATAAACACAGTTGAAGATGAAGTATTCTGAATCTAGACTTTGAGAAATAAGTCATTCTTCACTGAATTGTAAAACTTGGTTTTAACATCTAATTGTGAGAGGAAAGAAAATAAGCACAGTTTCCTAAAAAAAATTTTTTCTCCACACTGAGCTGAATAGACACTAAGCCCATAAGGACAACTCTTTCAATGTCTGTTACATGTCATGGATGACATCATCAATACAACAATGAGATACAAGTTCTGCCACTACAGCCATGGAGACCAAAATATGTAAGGGTTAAGTACTTGTTTGAAGACCAGCATTTTCAATATGATTTTTGCAATTTAATTGCTATTTTTGGAAATACTCATATAACCATAATTTTTTATCTCTGTAAAAAATATAGTTCTAAGGATTTATGATCATTTCAAGCTTTCCTTTAAACATTCACATTTCTGGTGGAGGACCACCTCTAATTAGCTGATTAAATAAATTACCAGGTAAGTCATTCTCTTCATACATGACTAGAAAATTAGTTAACAAACTATGCCTAGTAGACAGTATCACCCTAGTAGACAGTATAATTTGAGTGTCATAAAATATCCTGTCTGTGTGGATTATCTTCCATTTTATTGATAATTTTTTCTCATTGCTTTTAAATTTACCCAAGATTTGTCTTAATCAGGCATGGTAAGATGACAGACAGAGTCAACTACCTTGGCAAGAGGAATTTATTACTTACAATTCTCAAGAAAACAGGGGATGGTGCTCCTCACAGAGCCACATGAGGAAACACCAGGGTCTAGTAGGAGGCAGAAGCAGCAAGGGGAAAGCACAGTTACAGGACTATATTGTGGTTGCCATGGGAAAGAAAAGGCAGTTCAAGGGAAGTGACTTAAGATTTACTAATTTAAACAATGTCAGTAGGCTCAGAGCTGTAGGTACTACTCTTGGTTGCCTAGTGCCTGGTCCTGGGATAATACTAAGACAGGTGGATAGTGACTCAATAAATTTGGTAGTTGGCAGGCATGGGCTCTGGGTTGGTTTGTTTGCATATGACAGGTGTGATCAGATGACGGTTGTTTTCTATCCCTAGGAATTAGCTAGCCCTGGGAAGGGAAGTCTCTTCTCATCCATCAAGGGCCCAAAGGTCAAAGCATCATAAAATATAGGCAATTTTTGAAACCATGATTAATACACCCATGGGCTATGGTCACTGGGGAAATGAGGGAGTACAGGTAGGCCCAGAGCAAAAAAAAAAAAAAGACTGTACACAGAGGAAAGGGCATGGCTTCAGAATAACTCCTATATCAGTCAGGGTGCAGCCTGAGAAGTAGAACCAGTAAAAGATAGATAGATAGTGATACGGTTTTTCCGTGTCGCCACCAAAATCTCATGTTGTATTGTGATCCCAATTGTTGGAGGTAGGGCATGGTGGGGGTTGACTGAATCATGGGACTGGTTTGACTGGTTTCTAATGGTTTAGCACCATCCCCCTAGTGCTGCAACAATTTTGTTAATTTCAGAATTCTTAAAAAGTTTATTCTCCCAAATTTTGGAAATGTTCATGTTTCTTTTATAGAGGAGGAAATTTTCAGAGGCCCTTATTTCACCATTTTGACTGGGATCAATTTTTTTTTTTTTGAGACAGAGTCTCGCTCTGTCGCCCGGACTGGAGTGCAGTAGCCCGGATCTCAGCTCACTGCAAGCTCCGCCTCCCGGGTTTATGCCATTCTCCTGCCTCAGCCTCCTGAGTAGCTGGGACTACAGGCGCCCGCCACCTCGCCTGGCTAGTTTTTTGTATTTTTTAGTAGAGACGGGGTTTCGTCGTGTTAGCCAGGATGGTCTCGATCTCCTGACCTCGTGATCTGCCCGTCTCGGCCTCCCAAAGTGCTGAGATTACAGGCTTGAGCCACCGCGCCCGGCCTTGACTGGGATCAATTTTATCAATATTTGCTGGTTTTTATACTTGAAATGGCTACAGGAAATATATAATCTGAATTGTTAATAGTAAGCTCCTCACATTTTTGGTAACCATAGTGTTAGGCCATTTTGTGTTGCTATATAATAATTTATGAGGCTGGGAAATTTATATTTAAAAATAAGTTAATTTGGCTCATGGTTCTGCAGGCTGCCCAAGAAGCAGAGTGCCAGCATCTGCTCCTGATGGGGGTCTTGGAAGTCTGCAATCATGGTGGAAGGAAAAGGGAGAACTAGCATGGTGAAAGTGTGAACAGTAGAGAGATAAGGAGTTTCCAGAGTCCTTTAAACAACTGGCTCACATGAACTGATAGAGTGAGAACTCGTTTATTACCACAAGGACAGCACCAAGTTATTCCTGAGGGATCTGCCCCTGTGACACAAATGCCTGACACCAGGCCACATCTTCAACATTGGGGATAATAGTTT
The DNA here is from genome assembly GCF_000951035.1 of Colobus angolensis palliatus. Taxonomy (NCBI): domain Eukaryota; kingdom Metazoa; phylum Chordata; class Mammalia; order Primates; family Cercopithecidae; genus Colobus; species Colobus angolensis. The sequence goes on along the minus strand of NW_012118744.1, from coordinate 320,286 downwards.
AACATAAGATTTGGAGGGGACAAATATCCTAACCATATCATTCTACCCCTTTTCATCCACCCCAGATCTCATATTCTTCTCACAGTGCAAAATACAATAATCTCTTCCCAATAGTTTACCAAAGTCTTAATTTGTTTCAGTATTAACTCAAAAGTCCAAAGTCTACTTTGAGTCTCAAGTCAAGCTTCTACTACTTATGAGTCTGTGAGATAAAAAACAAGTTATTTATATCCAAGAGACAATGGTGGCACAAGCATTGGGGAAATATTCCAATTCCAAAAGGGAGAAACTGGCCAAAAGAAAGGGGCAACAGGCTCCACAATATCTGAAACCCAGCAGGACAGACATTAAACTTTAAAGCTTCAGCAAAATTTGTGACTCCAGATTCTGCATTCTGGGCACACTCATATAAGAGGTGCAACCCCAAGGCCTTGGGCATCCCTACCTCTGTAGTTTTGCAGGATGCAGCCCCTGGGACTACTCTCGCAGGTTGGAGTTAAGTGCTTGCAGCTTTTCCAGGCTCAGGGTATAAGTTGTTGGCTCTACCATTCTAGGATCTAGATGGTGGTGGTCACTTTCTTATAGTCCCATTAGGCAGTGACCCAATGGGGATTCCTTGTGAGGATTCCAATCCACATTTTCCCTCTACACTGACCTAATAGAGACTCTCATCTTGAGTTCCACTCCTGCTGCTGTCTGTGCTTCTTCCTGTGCACCCAGGCTTTCCAATACATCCTCTGAAATCTAGGTGAAAGCTACCAAGCTTCCTTCACTCTTGCATACTGTATGCCCTCAAGTTTAACACTACATGGAAACCACCAACGCTTGAATTTGTGCTTTCTGGAGTGGTGGCCTGAGCTGTATTTGCGACTCTTTGAGCCACAGAGAGAGCTGAAGTAGCCTGGATGCACCAAGCAGTGTACTGAGGCTGTACAGGGCAGTGGGTGTTGGGCTTGGTGCCTGAAATTATTCTTTAATTCTAGGCCTATTGGCCTGTGATGGGATGAGCTGTCTAAAAGTTTTCTAAAATGCCTTCAAGGTCTTTTATCCATAGTCTTGTCTATTAGCACTTTTCTCCATTTTAGTCATACGAATCTGTCTAGAAAGTTATTGCTTCACAGCCCACTTGTATTCCTCTCTTAAAGATGTTCTCTTTTTTCCTCAACTACATAACCAGGCTGTAAATTTTCCAAACTTTGATGGTTTCTTTATAATTTTCCAAGCTTTTATGTTTCCATTTTAAATATAAACTTCAACCTTGAGTCAATTATTTGCTCTTGTGTCTGACTATAGGATGTTAGAAACAGCCAGACCACATCTTGAATACTTTACTGCTTAGAAATTTCTTTCCTAAAATGCCCTAGATTATCATTCTTAAGTTCCAACTTCCATTTATCCTTAGGACATGAACACAATACAGCCATTTATTATTTTTGTTGCTAAGGCATGCCATGGCTGACCTTTACTTTGGTTCACAATTACCTCCTCATCTCCATCTGAGACCTCATCAATCTGGACTTCACTGTTCATATTTTTATTAACATTTTTAATCACAACCCCTTAACCAGTCTCTAAGAAGCTCCAAAATTCCCTCATCTCTGTGACTTCTTCTGAACCCTCCAACCTCTTCTGAGCTCTGCCTGTTACCCAGTTCCAAAACCACTTTTACATTTTAAAGTTTATTTATAACAACACAATACTTCTAAGTACCAATTTTCTATGTTAGTATGTTTTGTATTGCTACAAAGAAATACCCGAAGCTGGGTAATTTATTTACAAAAGAGGTTTATTTGGCTCACAGCTCTGCAGGCTGTCCAAGAAGAATAGTGCCTGCATCTGCTTCTGGCGAAGGCTTCAGGGAGCATACAATCAAAAGTCAAATTTGCAGCTGGCATGTCACATGGTTATACAGTAAGCATGAGGGAAAGGAGAAAGATCCAGAATCCTTTAAATGACCAGCTCTGAAATGAACATATTCACTCATTACCATGAGTGAATTCACGAGAAATCCAGCCCCATGACTCAAACACTTCTCACCAGACCCCACCTCCAACACTGGGGGTTACATTTCAACATGAGATTTTGAAGATGCAAATATCCAAACCATATCATTCATCACCAGCAAAAACCTTTGTTTTTTTCTTTTCCATGTGGGTGCAATATCTTTTAAAGCCACTTTTTTAGCTACCACCCTGTGTTGTTATTGACTGTGTCATGGACTTGCACAAGGAGGCATCCAGCCCTATGGCAGTCAACCTTCATGCCCAAGCTGACACCACTGCTGTGCAAATGCATACATGATGCCAGTGGCTCAGGCACCCACTCTGCACCACCCCTACTGCTAGCATGAATGTGCACATGAAGGACACGAGGCTCACACCCACCAGTGCTTCTCATGCCGACACTGCCACAGATGTCAGTGACCATAATCCCCTGCCATGCTATCAATGCTGCTGCTGCAAAAGCCTGCACAGAGACTGTCCAACCATGCCTACCATTGACCCAACCCAGCTTATGAGCATGCAGCCCACCACACTGCTACTGCTACTGGAATATATGAATGAGCATGGATCCATCAGCTTCTACCTGAGGGAACACTTTGGCTGGAACTATCCATCAGAGTGTTGTGTCCAGTGGGAACTGGGAATGCCTTGGCCCCTCCAGTACTGCAGGTTGCTAACTTCAAGGGGCCAAAGAACATCCAGGGGCCTGATAACAGCCCCACAGAGTTAAAGTATGCAGCCCAAGAATGCAGAGGAAAGCCATGACCCTGTAAAATATTCCATAAATAAAGCCAGTTCACTTAATTCCACTCCTTTACACCACAATTAAACACCAAATGGCATCAAAGAAGATAAAAGCAAAAAATAAAAATAAAAACTCATACAAAGGAACACAACAACAAAGACTGAATAAACAGCAGCCCACAAAAATTAGAAAGAATCAGTGCAAGAACTAAGGCAATTAAAAAAACCAGAGTGTTTTCTTACCACCAAATGATCACACAAATTCCCCAGAAATGTTTCTTAACCTTACTGAAATAGGTGAAATTACAGAAGTAGAATTTAGAATATGTAAAGGAATTAAGGTCACCAAGACTCAAGAGAAAGTAGAAACCCAGTTCAAAGATTCTAAGTAATACAATAAAATGATACAGAAAGTGAAAGACAAAAGGGCCATTTTAAAAAGAACCAAACTGATCTGCTGGAGTTGAAAAACTAACTTTAAGAATTTCAAAATACAAACACAAGTAATAACAGCAGAATTGCCAGCTAACATGATGACAAGAACAAATCTGCATGTATCAATACTATCCTTAAGTGTAAACAGGTAAAATGATCCAATTAAAAGAAACAGAGTGGAAATTTAGAAAAAGAAGCAAGACCCAATGGTATGCTGTTTTCAAGAGATCTATCTCACATGCAATGACACCCATAGCTTCAAAGTAAAGGGATGGAGAAAAATCTTCCAAGCAAGTGGAAAACAGATAAATGCAGGTGCTGTCCTTCTTATTTTAGAAAAAAACAGACTTGAAGAGGTCCTTTACATCCCTTGTAAGTTGGATTCCTAGGTGTTTTATTCTGTTTGAAGCAATTGTGAATGGAAGTTCATTGCTGATTTGGCTCTCTGTCTGTTACTGGTGTATAAGAATGCTTGTGATTTTTGCACATTAATTTTGTACCTGAGACTTTGCTGAAGTTGCTTATCAGCTTAAGGAGATTTTGGGCTCAGACAATGGGGTTTTCTAAATATACAATCATGTCATCTGCAAAC
>NW_012118744.1:308996-314910 GCF_000951035.1 Colobus angolensis palliatus | reverse complement strand
GGGTGCAGCACACCAACATGGCACAAGTATACATATGTAACAAACCTGCACGTTATGCACATGTACCCTAGAAGTTAAAGTATAATAAAAATAAATAAATAAATAAAAATAAAGAAATTAAAAAAAGAAAAAAGCAGACTTTAAAACGATGAAGATCAAAGAAAACAAAGAAACACATTACATAAAAATAAAAGGCTTGATTACTGGACAAGATGGCTGACTAGGAACAGCTCTGGTCTGAAGCTCCCAGTGAGATCAATGCCGAAGGCAAGTGCTTTCTGCATTTCCAACTGAGGTACCTAGATTATCTCATTGGGACTGGTTAGACAGTAGGGGCAGGCCACGGAAGGCGAGCAGAAGCAGGGTGGGGTATCCACTCACCTGGGAAGAGGAAAGGATCGGAAAATTCTTTCCCCTAGCCAAGGGAAGCCATCAGGGACTGAACCCTGAAAAAATGATGCATTCTGGCCCCGATGCTACGGTTTTTCCATGGTCTTCTTAAGCCACAGACCAAGAGATTCCCTTGGGTGCCTACTTGACCAGGGCCCTGGGTTTCAAGAACAAAACTAGGTGGCTGTTTGGGCAGAAACCTAGCTAGCTGAAGGAGATTTTCTTTATATAACCCAGTGGCACCAGGAATGCCAGCAATACAAAACTATTCACTCTCCTGGAAAGGGAGCTGAAGCCAGGGAGCCAAGTGGTGTAGCTCAGGGGATCTCATGCCTATGAAGCCCTTCAAGCTAAGATCCACTGGCTTGAAATCCTTGCTGCTAACACAGCAGTCTGAAGTTGACCTGGGATGCTCAAGCTTGATGAGGGGAGGGGCGTCTGCCATTACTGAGGACTGAGTAGGCAGTTTTCCCCTCACAATATAAACAAAGCCACCCGGAAGATCAAACAGTGTGGATCCCACCACAGCTCTGCAAAGCCACTGTAGCCACACTACCTCTCCAGATTCCTCCTTTATCAGCAGGGCATCTCTGAAAGAAAGGCAGCAACCCCAGTCAGGGGCTTATAGATGAAACTCCCATCTCCCTGGAACAGAGCACCTGTGGGAAGAGGTGGCTGTGGGCACAGCTTCAGCAGACTTAAATGTTCTTGCCTGCTGGTTCTGAAGAGAGCAGTGGATCTCCCAGTACAGCCTTCAAGCTCTGCTAAGCGACAGACTGACTTCTCAAGTTGGTCCCTGACTCCCATGCCTCCTGAGTGGGAGACATCTCCCAGCAGAGGTCGACAGACACCTCGTACAGAAGAGCACCAGCTGGCATCTGGTAGGTGCCCCTCTGGGACTAAGCATCCAGAGGAAGTGACAGGCAGAAATCTTTGCTGTTCTACAGTCTCTGCTGGTGATACCCAGGCAAACAGGGTCTGGAGTGGACCTCCAGCAAACTGCAGCACACCAGCAGCAGAGGGGCCTGACTGTTAAAAGGAAAACTAGCAAACAGAAAACAAAAGCATTGACATCAACAAAAAGGACATCCACACATAAATCACTTCCGAAGATCTCCAACACCAAAGACCAATGGTAGATAAATCCACCAGGACATGAAAAACCATAGCAGAGAGGCTGAAAATTCCAAAAACCAGAATACCTCTTCTTCTCCAAAGGATCACAACTCCTCACCAGCAAGGGAACAAAATTGGATGGAGAATGAGTTTGACAAATTGACAGAAGTAGGTTTCAGAGGTGGGTAATAATCAACTCCTCTGAGCTAAAGGAGCATGTTCTAACCCAATGCAAGGAAGCTAAGAACCTTGAAAAAAAGATTAGAGGAATTGCTAACTAGAATAACTAGTTTAGAGAAGAAAATAAATGACCCGATAGAGCTGAAAAACACAGCATGAGAACTTCATGAAGCATAATTGAAAGTAAAATACTCCTCAGCAAATGCAAAAGAAGAGAAATCATAACAGTCTCTCAGACCACAGTTCAATTAAATTAGAACTCAGAATTAAGAAACTCACTCAAAACTGTACAACAACATGCAAACCAAACAACCTGCCCCTGAATGACTACTGGGTAAATAACGAAATTAAGGCATAAATAAACAAATTCTTTGAAACCAATAGAACAAACACGCAGTGTACCAGAAAATCTGGGACACAGCCAAAGCAGTGAAAAATTTCTAGCACTAAAAGCCCACAGGAGAAAGTGGGAAAGATCTAAAATCAATACCTTAATATCACAATTAAAAGAACTAGAGAAACAAGATAAAACAAATTCAAAAGCTAGCAGAAGACAAAAAATAACTAAGATCAGAGCAGAACAGAAGAAGACAGAGACTATGAAAAAATCTTCAAAAAATCAATGAATCCAGGGCCGGATTTTGAAAAGATTAACAAAATATATAGACTGCTAGCCAGACTAATAAAGAAGAAAAGAGAGAAACATCAAATAGACACAATGAAAATTGAAAAAGGAGTGATCACCACTGATCCTACAGAAATGCAAACCACCATCAGAGGATACTATAAACACCATTAGGCAAATAAACTAGAAAATCTAGAAGAAATGGATAAATTCCTGGACACATACACCCTCCAAAGACTAAACCAGAAAGAAGGCAAATACCTGAATAGATCAATAACAAGTTCTGAAATTGAGGCAGTAATTAATAGCTTATGAACCAAAAAACACCCAGGACCAGATAGATTCACAGCTGAATTCTACCAGAGGTAAAAAGAGGTGCTGGTACCATTTTTTTCTGAAAACTCTTCCAAAAAAATAGAAAAAGAGGGACTCCTTCCTAAATCATTTGATGAGACCGGCATCATCCTGATACGAAAAGCTGGAAGACACACACACACACAAAATTTCAAGCCAATATTCCTGATGAACATCGATGCAAAAATTCTCAGTAAAACACTGGCAAATTGAATTCAGCAGCACATCAAAACGCTTATCCACCATGATCAAGTCGGCTTCATCCCTGGGATGCAAGGCTGTTTCAACATATGTAAATCAATAGATGTAATCCATTGCATAAACAGAACCAATGACAAAATCCACATGATTATATCAATAGATGCAGAAAACACCTTCAACATTCCTTCACAATAAAAACTCTCAATAAACTAGGTACTGATGGAATGTAACTCAAAATAGTAAGAGCTATTTATGACAAACCTCCAGCCAATATCATACTGAATGGGCAAACCTGGAAGTATTGATGGAACGTATCACAAAATAAAACTAGGTATTAATGGAATATATCTCAAAATAATAAGAGCTACTTACAACAGACTCACAGCCAATATCGTACTGAATGAGCAAAAGCTGGAAGCATTTTCTTGAAAAACTGGCACAAGACAAGCATGCCCTCTCTCATCACTTCTATTCAACATAGTATTGAAAGTTCTGGCCAGGGCAATCAGACCAGACAAATAAATAAAGTGTATTCACATAGGCAGAGAGGAAGTCAAATTGTCTGTCTTTGCAAATGGCATGATTGTATATTTAGAAAACCCCATCGTCTCAGCCCAAAATCTCCTTAAGCTGATAAGCAACTTCAGCAATCTTAGGATACAAAATCAATGTGCAAAAATCACAAGCATTCCTATACACCAATAATAGACAAACAAAGGGCCAAATCATGAGTGAACTCCCATTCACAATTGCTACAAAGAGAATAAAATACCTAGGTATACAACTTACAAGGGATGTGAATGACCTCTTCAAGGAGAGCTACAAACTACTGCTCAAGGAAACAAGAGAGGACACAAACAAATGGAAGAACATTCCATGCTCATTGATAGAATCAATGTTGTGAAAATAGCCATAATGCCCAAAGTAATTTGTAGATTTAATGCTATCCCCATCAAGCTACCATTGACCTTCTTCACAGAATTAGAAAGAAAAACTATTTTAAATTTCATATGGAACAAAAAAAGAGCCTGTATAGCCAAGGCAATCCTAAGCAAAAGGTACAAAACTGGAGGCATCATGCTACCTGACTTCAAACTATACTACAAGGCTACAGTAACCAAAACAGCATGGCACTAGTACCAAAACAGATGTACAGACCAATTGAACAAAACAGAGGCCTGAGAAATGACGTCACACACCTACTACTATCTGATCTTTGACAAACCTGACAAAAACAAGCAACGGGTAAAGGATTTCCTATTTAATAAATGGTGTTGGAAAAACTGGCTAGCCATAGGCAGAAAACTAAAACTGGACCCATTTTTTGAACCTTATACAAAAATTAACTCAAGATTGATTAAAGATTTAAACATAAGACCTAAAACCATAAAAACCCCAGAAGAAAACCTAGGCAATACCATTCAGGACATAGGCATGGGCAAAGACTTCATGATTAAAACAGCAAAAGCAATGACAACAAAAGCCAAAATTGACAAAAGAATCTAATTAAACTGAAGAGCTTCTGCACAGAGAAAGAAATTATCGTCAGATTGAACAGGCAAACTACAGAATGTGAGTATAATTTTGCAATCTATCCATCTTACAAAGGGATAATATCCAGAATCTACAAGAAACTTAAACAAATTTACAAAAACACCCCATACAAAAGTGGGCAAATAATATGAACAGACACTTCTCAAAAGAAGATATTTATGCAGCCAAAAACATGTGAAAAAATGCTCATCATCACTCTACATTAGATAAACGCAAATCAAAACCACAATGAGATACCATCTCATGCCAGTTAGAATGGTGATCATTAAAAAGTTGGAAAACTACAGATGCTGGAGAGGATATGGAGTAGCAGGAATGCTTTCACACTGTTGGTGGAAATGTAAATTAGTTCCACCACTGTGGAAGACAGTGTGGCAATTATTCAATTTTCTAGATCCAGAAATAGCATTTGACCCAACAATCGCATTACTGAGTATATACCCAAAGGATTATAAATCATTCTACTATAAAGACACATGGACACGTATGTTTATTGCAACACTATTCACAATAGCAAAGACTTGGAACCAAGCCAAATACCCTTCAATGATAGACTGGATAAAGAAAATGTGGCTCATATACATCATGGAATACTACGCAGCCATAAAAAATGATGAATTCATGTCCTTTACAGGGACATGGATGAAGCTGGAAACCACAATTCTCAGCAAACTAACACAAGAACAGAAAACAAAACTCCACATGTTCTCCTTCATAAGTGGGAGCTGAACAATGAGAACATATGGGCACAGGGAGGAGAACATCATATGCAAAGGCCTGTTGGGGGGTGGTGGTCTAGGGGAGGGATAGCATTAGGAGAAATAACTAATATAGATGATGGGTTGATGGGTGCAGCAAACCACCGTGACAGGGGTATACCTATGTAACAAACATGCACATTCTGCACATGTATCCCAGAACTTAAAGTATAAGAAAAAATAATAATAATCAACAAATAACAAAAGACTAAATTCAACAAGATCTAATTATCCTAAAAATACTTGTACCCAAACGAAAGCATCCAGACTCATAAAGCAAATTTTTAGACACCTATGAAGAGACTTAGATAACTACACAATAATACATGAAGACTTCAACATCTTTCAACACCTTACTGACAGTATTAGATCATCAAGGCAGATAACTAAAGAAGATATTCAGGACCTGAACTGGACACTTGACTAAATGGACATAATGGACATTTACAGAACTTTGCATCTCCAAGTAAGAGAATATATAGTCATCTCATCTGCACATGGCACATACTCTAAAATCAACCACACAATTGGACATAAAACAATCCTCTGGAAATTAAAAAAAATTAAACCAGTCATGGTCACACACACACCACAGTGCAATAAAAACATGAATGAGGTATTAGGTCTAACATTTAAGTCTCTAATCCATCTTGAATTAATCTTAGTATAAGGAGTAAGGAAAGGATCCAGTTTCAGCTTTCTACTTATGGCTAGCCAATTTTCTCAGGACCATTTA
>NW_012118744.1:303222-307136 GCF_000951035.1 Colobus angolensis palliatus | reverse complement strand
AAAAAATTAAAAAAATGAATGAATAAAAAGAGAATCACTTAAAAACAAATTTACATGTAAATTAAGTAACTTGCTTCTGAATGACTTTTGGATAAACAATAAAATCTTGAAAATCTTTGAAACTAATGAGAACAAATATACAAAATACCAGAATCTCTGGTATACAGCTAAAACAGTATTAAGAGAGAAGTTTATAGCTGTAAATGCACACATGAAAAAGCTAGAAAGATCTCAACAACCTAAAATCATAACTAGAGGACCTGGAGTAACAATGACACACCAACCGCAAAACTAGCAGAAGATGGAAAAGAAACAAAATTGAAACTGAACTGAAGAGAATTGAGATGCAAAAAATAAATAAAAAGGATTTTTAAAAATCCAGGAGTTGGGCCTTTGAAAAAATTGATTACAGACCACCAGCTAGATGAATAAAGAAAAAAGAGAGAAAAGATCCAAATAAATACAATTAGAAATGACAAAGGAACATTACAACTGACCCCACAAAAATACAACAACCACAACAAAACCCTCAGGGACTACTACAGACACCTCTATGCACACAAGCTAGAATAGCTAGAAGAAATAGTTACATTTCTGGACACATACAACCTTCCAAGACTGAATCAGGGAAACTGTATCCTTGAACAGACCAATAATGAGTTACAAAATTCAATCAGTAATAAAAAGCCTACCAACAAGAAAAAGCAAAGGACCAAATGGATTTACAGCCAAATTCTACCAGAAGTCTAATGCAAGCAATTTCTCAAAGAACTCAAGGCAAAATTACCATTTTACCCAGCAGTCCCATTACAGGGTATATATCCAAATGAATAAAAACCATTTTACCATTAAGACACAAGTACACGTATGTTTATTGCAGCACTATCCACAATATTGAAGTCATGGAATCAACCTAAATGCTCATTAATGGTTGACTGGATTTAAAAATGTGGTACATATTCATTATGGAATACTACACAGTCACAATAAAGAATGAGATCATGTCCTTTGCAGCAACATTGTTGGAGTTGGATGCCTTTATTCTATGTGAACATAGAGGAAGAGAAAACCACGTTTTCACTTATTAGTGGGAAATAAACATTGATTACATGTGCACACAAAGAAGGCAACAACAGAAACTAGGACCTACTTGAAGGTGGAAGAAGGGAGGAAGGTGAGGATAAAAAGAAAATCTACCTTCCAGGTATTATGCTTACTACCTGTGTGGGAAAATAATATGTACACCAAACCACCATGACATACAATTTACCTATATAACAATCCTGCACATTTACACCTGAATGTAAAATAAAACCTACAATATAAGTGAATAAAAAGTCAAAGCTTGTTATGCTGTATATAAAAAATAAAAAGTTTCAACAATGTAAAAACATTTTTACCACCATTCAAAGGCATATTAGTAAAATTATACTCACATTAGCTACCAACTCATTTTTATTTTGCTAACAAAAATTAAATTCAAATTTCCTGTGATGATGTGAATGTATTTCTTGTGAATCTGAACTATTGCATACCAAGTATTCTTTGAAAAGAGTGATGAAGTTCTAATTTGAAGAACATGATTTCATTGTAAGAGTAGTCACTCTAGACTCCAAAACATAGGACAACAGTTAGAAAGAAAGAGGCATAAAAACACAGATTTTGATTTGGGGTAGTTCCTTGGAATGGAGATAGTGAGTTCTTGCCCATCTCTACTTGTATTGTTTTGCTCTGTATACTAAGATGGGCTTCCTAAAGAAGAACTCCCCTTGCTCACCTTAACTAGAAATATCTACAGTGTCTAATCCCTGACTACTATCAGGATGTGATCCGAGAAATAAGAGATAGTGACATCAAATATGTTAAAACAAATTTTGGGGTTACTATAATTGGTGGTATTTTGAATGTGTTTCAAGCCACGTATCTTTTGCTTGGGAATTAGTAGTCCTTGCCTTGCCCACATATACCCCTATGCATCTAATTTTTCCTACTTCACACTTAATTGCACATAATAATTTTCAAAACTAAAGTAGAAAAGAGAGAAAGGTAGTATGCTATATAAGCTCACACTCTCCTTTTTTCCACTCTCTCTTCAGTTGAAAATACTACAGTAACTTTGTTCTATGAGTGGAAACAGGGAGGGGCATATGAAGCCACCTAGACCAGAAATCGGAGTTTGTATGTTAACTGCTTGCACGACTCTGGCAACTCTTTTGTTTTCTCTGAGACCAAGAAAAGCTTTTGTTTTGCTTTGTTCTGTTTTGTTTTGTTTTGTTGAAAGCGGGAAAATTAAAGATGTATTCTTTATGGCTAATTCTCTATTAGATATAATGTTTTATACACTTTACCTTCTCAAACGAGTTTGTTGTTATTCAAATACCCTACAGTCTTATTTTTTGTGTGCTTTTGATATGTCCATTTCTAAAAGAGATGCATTAAAGACTCTACTATGGAGAAATAGAAACGCGTTTTTTGGGAGTGTAAATTAGTTCAACCATTGTGGAAGACAGTGTAACAATTCCTCAAGAATCTAGAACCAGAAATACCATTTGACCCAGCAATCCCATTACTGGGTATATACCCAGAGGATTATAAATCAAGGGTAGAACCAGAAATACCATTTGACCCAGCAATCCCATTACTGGGTATATACCCAAAGGATTATAAATCATTCTACTATAAAGACACATGCACATGTGTGTTTATTGCAGCAAAATTCACAATAGTAAAGAATTGGAACCAACCCAAATGCCCATCAATGATAGACTGGATTAAGAAATGGCACATATATGCCATGGAATGCTATGCAGTCATAAAAAAGGATGAGTTCATGTCCTTTGAAGGAACATGGATGAAGTTGGAAACCATCATTCTCAGCAAACTAACACAGTAACAGAAAACCAAACACCGCATGTTCTCACTCATAAGTGGGTGTTGAACGAGAAAACATGGACAGATGGAGAGGAACGTTACACATCATGGTCTGTGTGGGGGTGGTGGTCTAGGGGAGGGATAGCATTAGGAGAAATACCTAATGTAGATGATGGGCGGATGGGTGCAGCAAACCACCGTAGCACGTGTTTACCTATGTAGCAAGCCTGCACGTTCTGCACATGTATCCCAGAACTTAAAGTATAATTTATAAAATAAATGAATACTCCACTATGATTGTAAATTTGCCAGATCCACCTAACAATTCTTGCAGTTTTTTTTTTATTTTGAAATCATTTTGTTGGGTGGGTAGGAGATGGTAACTACTATCATATCTCCCTTCTAGACAATATAAAGCGTATCTATTTGGTTTTAAAAGAGATTTAGGGGATACAATTATAGTTTTTATTTACATGGATATATGGCATAGTGGTAAGGTCTGGACTTTTGGTGTAGTCATCACCCAGATTGTGTACATTGTACCCATTAAGCAATTTATCATTTCTCACCCACACCCATTTTTCCACCTTTTCAAATTTCCAATGTCTATTATTCCACTCAATATGTCCATGTGTACAAATTATTTACCTTCCACTTAGGTGTAAGAACATACTGCAGTTGACTTTCTGTTTCTGAGTTATTTCACTTAATGTCATGTTCCCCAGTACTACTCATGTTACTGCAAAATAGATTATTTCATTATTTTTTAGAGTTAAGTAGTGCTCCATGCCATATATATATATATATATCATATATATATATGATACACATATCATATTTTTTATCTAATATTTTGTTGACAGACACTTAGGTTTTTTCCATGTCCTTGATATTTTGAATAGTGTTGTGATAAATACATTAATCTAGCTATCTTTATTATTTCTTTTCCTTTGGGTAAATACCAAGTAGTGGGATTTGTGGATCAAATGATAGTTGTGATTTTAGTTCTTTGAGAAATATCTTTTCTGTTTTCCAAAGAGATT
>NW_012118744.1:296613-302098 GCF_000951035.1 Colobus angolensis palliatus | reverse complement strand
AAGAAACTACCATCAGAGTGAACAGGCAACCTACAGAATGGGAGAAAATTTTTGCAATCTACTCGTCTATATGTCTTTTTCAAAATGTCTGTTAGTGTCTTTTGCCTACTTTTTAATGGGGCTTTTTGTTGTTGTTGAGTTGCTTGAGTTCCTCATAGATTCTGGATATCAGCTCTTCATCAGATGCATAGTTTAAAAATATTTTCTCCCATCCTGAAGATTATCTCTTCACTTTGTTGATTATTTCTCTTGTTAGGCAAAAGCTTTTTAGTTTCATTGTCTAATTTTTCTATTTTTTGTTGCATGTGCTTTTGAGATCTTAGTCATGAATGTTTTGTCTGAGCCAATGTCCAGAAGAAATTTTTGCAGGTTATTTTTTAGTATTATTACAGTTTCAAGTCTTATATTTAAGTCTTTAATCAATCTTGAGTCAATTTTTGTATATGGTGAGGAATAGTGGTCCAGTTTTAGTCTTCTGCACATGTCAATCCAATCTTCCAAGCACCAATTATTGAATAAGGTGTTCCCAGTGCATGTTTTTGTTGACTTTGTCAAACATCAGTTGGTTGTAGGTATGTCACTTTATTTCTTCATTATCTATCCTGTTTTTTAAATATATATATTTTTATACCAGTGTCATGGTGTTTTGGTTACGATAACTTTGTAGTATAATTTGATGTCAGGTAATGTGGTCTTCCAGCTTTATTCTTTTTGCTTAGGATTGTTTTGTCTATTCAGGCTCTTTGTTGTTGTTGCTCATGTGAATTTTAGGATCATTTTTCAAATCATGTTAAAAATGATGTTGGTATTCTGAGAGGAATTTTATTGAAACTGTAGATTGCTTTGAGCAATATGGTAACTTTAGTGATATATATATTTTTTCCGATCTATGAACATGGGATGTATTCCATTTGTTTGTATCTTCTACAATTTCTTTAAGCAGAGTTTTATAGTTTTTGGCAGATATCTTTTACTTCCTTTGTTAAATATACTCCTAGGTATCTTAGTTTTTGTATCCATTGTAAATGGTATTAACTTATTAATTTGATTCTTGTATTGATCATTATTGTTGCATAGAAATGCTGCTGATTTTTGAACACAGATTTTGATTGCTGAAACTTTGCTGAATTCAGTGATCAAATATAGGAGTCTTTCAGTCATGTCTTTAGGGTATTCTAGGTATACAATTATATCACTGTTAAACAGGAATAATTTTACTTCCTTCTTTTCAATTTGGATATTTGAATACATTTTATTTCTGTCTTTTGCCTGATTGCTTTGTCTAAGGCTTCCAATACTATATTGAATAGGAGTGGGGAAATTTGGCATTATTGTTTTTTGGGTTTTTTTGTTTTTGTTTTTTTCAGTTCTTAAGAGGTATGCTTTCAACTTTTCCCCATTGAATATGATGTTGTCTCCAGGTTCTTTATATATGGCTTTTACTATTTTGAGGTATGTTCCTTCTATGCCTACTTTGTTGAGGGTTTTTATGATAAAGCAAGGTTGAACTTTATAAAATTATTTGTCTATACCTATTGACATGACCCTATCATTACTTGCTATTAATTTTGTTTTTGTGGTAAATCACATTTATTTATTTGCATGTGTTAAACCATTCTTGTATTCCTTGAATAAAATCCACTTGATCATGGTGTATTATCTTTTTGATGTGCTATTGAATTTTGTTAGCTAGTATTTTGTAGAGAATTTTTGCAACTATGTTCATCATAAATATTGATCTGTAGTTTTCTTCTTTTTATTGTGTGCTCATCTGGCTTTGGTATCTAGATCATGGTGCTGTAATAGATGAGTAAGAAAGGATGACATCCTTCTGAACTTTTTGGAATGATTTCAGAACGATTGGCATCAGTTCTTTGCATGTCTGGTATAATTTGGCTGTACATCCGTCTTGCCTGGGATTTTTTTTTGTTTGGAAATATTTTATTACTGGATAAATATCACTATCTGTTACTGATCTGTTCAAAATTTTCACTTTTTCTTAGTTCAATCTTGGAAAGTTTTACATTTTCAGAGCTTTATCTCTTTCCTCTAGATTTTCTAGTTCATGAGTATAGATATGTTTATAGTAGTCTATGATGATCATTTCTATTTCTTGGTATTAGCTGTAATATCTCATTTCATTTCTGATTATTCTTATTTTAAGCTTCTCTCTGTTTCTGTTTGCATAAAATATCATTCTCTACCCCTTTATTTTTATTCTGTAAGTGTCTTTACCAGTTAGGTGAGTTTCTTGCAAGCAGTGTATTGATAGTGCAATGTTTAATCCATTGTGCCAATCTACATATTTTAGGTGGAGGATTTAATCCATTCACATTTAAGGTTAGTATTAATAAGTAAAAGTTTGTTCTTAATGTTAATTTCATCCAGTTGCTTTGTAGATTATTTGTTTTTCTCTCTCTGTAGTTTTGCGTACTTTTGTCATGTTGCCATTTGATATTTTTATTTTCCTCATTTTGTAATTGTTTTATAAAACCTATGTGTTTCATATGTTTGTGTGTTTTTATGATGAAGAATATCGAATTTTTGTTTTCATGTTTAGAACTCTTTTGTGTGTTTCTTATAGGAATGATATAGTGTTGCAAATTTCCTATGTGTTAGCTTGTCTGTAAAAGACTTTATTTCTCCTTCATTTATAAAGTTTGTTTTTTTCTAAGCAAGATACAAAATATAAGGTTGGCAGGTTTTCTAAGCCCTTTGTTAAAAACATTTAAATCTTTTTTGTCTGGTAAGATTTCCGCTAATAAGTTCACTGTTAGTCTGATTGAGTTTCTTTTGTAGGTGACTACACACTTTTTTCTTGCAGTATTTAGGCTGCTTTTTTTTTTCTCACAATGATGTTAGACAGTATGTTGGTTATATGTCGTGGTGACCTCCTTTTTGCGATGTATTTTGCTAGAGTTTGTTGAGCCTTTTGTATCTGGATGTCTAGGTTCCTGTTAAATTATGAATGTTTTCCTCAGTTCTTTTCTTAAACAGTTTTTTTTCAAATATTTTGCTTTTTTTTTCTCCTTTTCAGAAATACCCATGATTCACAGACTTGGATATTCTATGTAGTCTCTGACTCTTTGGAGGCTTTATTTACTAAACTCTTTTTAAAAATAATTTTGTCTGACTAAATTAATTCAATAGGCCTGTCTTCAAGTTCTGAGGTTCTTCTTTCTGCATGATCCACTGTATTTTGTATATTTCAACTGTATTTTGTAATTCTTTACATAAATTTTTGTTTCCAAAATTTCTATTTTGTTTTTTTAAATGTATATCTCTTTGGTAAATTTCTCGTTCACATCCTAAATTAATTTCTGATCACTTTGTATTTGTTTTCATATTTTTCTTGGATTTCATTGAACTTCTTTAATATCAATATTTCAAATTCATTTTCTGGTATTTAAAACTGCATTTTGGTTATGATCCACTGCTACAGAGCTATTTTGATCCTTTGGGGCTCTCATTCAACCTTTTTTTTTATACTTCCAGAATTATTATGCTTATGCCTTCTCATCTGGAGAAATTGTAATGTTTTTTTTTTTAATATACTTTCATTTGCTCAGGACTTTTTAATATTTTCTTTTGAAATGTGACTATAATATATGTTGAGTGGGTTTGTTTGGCTTTAGTTCTGAATGATCCCAGTGGCAAAGACGTGTGGTGGATTTCTCAAGTGCTCTTTTTACTAGTGGTATACTGGACATGTAAGCACGCTCATGGCCTCCCAGAAAGCTGAAGTGGCAGAGGTCTGCAGAATCTCTTCTTGTTTCCAAGCTCTGTGCACTTACATCAGCAGATTTTGTATTAGATTGTGCAGCTTGACCCCATGAAACTAGGTGGCACTGGAAGGCAGTAGCTAGCTGTGGTGGTAGCAGTAGGGTTTGTGCTTGCCTTTTTTTGTTTGTTTGTTTTTTTCAGAAAGAAGCTCTCTAATGCCTCGAGCAAATGGGCTGTTCTGTAGAACACACAGTGGCCTGGCTTTTGTGCTCAGCTTCAGAAGGGGTCACAGCTGGGAAGAGCTGGGTTGGTCTGGCCTGCCCTCAGGTCTGCCAATGTCAGGCACAGACAGCAGCCCTGGTGGGGGTGGCAGGGGACTTTCCTAGCCTTTCTGCTATTTCCTTGATTGTAAATAAACTTAGTGTGGTGGCTTTCTCAAATGTTAGTTGTAGTAGTAATTTACCAGGTGGATAAGTAGGCTCAAGTCTTCCTGAGTATCTGATGTGGTGTGGGCAATGATGATAGCAGAGGTCACAAAATGCCTGTTTCCTTTCTTATTATTGTGCAATTGTGTCAACAGATGTTGTAATGGGCTGTGTAGATGCTGTAATGGGCTGTGTGGTTAGCTGTGAGGTGGGGCTGGGTCAAGAAAGCCCAAATTCAGGCTTCCTCACATGAAGCACAAGCACTAGACCTGACAGGAGTCAGAAGATAGTTCTCAGGCTGCTGGTGCTATGCTCCAGGGAGGAGAGGTGCAATGCCAAAGAGCCCACACAGGGAAAGAAGGGCAGCTCATGCTCCATAACCTAGCAGGCAATAGTGAAATCTGACTCATTCCAATGCTATCAATCTGGTGGAGCTCTGTATTATGTCTTGCCACTGGCAGAAAGCTAGAACAGTTAAATAATTTACAAGCAGTCTGTCCTCAGACTAGAGAACTGCCCCAGGCCACAAAACTCCTTGCCCAGCACAAAATCCGTGGCTCCCAAACAACACCCCTTTCAGTCCGGTCCTGTGAAACGGGGTTGCCCAACTCCTGTGCCTGTGGCTCCATCTCATGTCACACTCACCTCTGAAGTCCAGTTCTGGGGGTTCTTCCCCAACTCAAGACTAAATCTCAAATCTCAGTCCAGAGACTCACCAAACCAATGATTGCTGCTTGTGCTGGCTGGGAGGTTCCCATGCAGCCTACTGTGAGTTAGAATCAGGAATGATCGTGCTGTATTTGTGCTAGGGTCTAGAAGCATGTGCAAAAGACTTCCCACTGCCACTCCTTCTCACAGTCTCCCCACTGCGATCCAGTACTGGGTAGGGTCAAAGAGCTCCCTTGTGGCCTGGATTACCTGGGTCTCCAGTGGAAATATATATCAGAGAGACATTTCGTACCCTTCCTGTGCATTGGGGATCCACTGCCAGTTTTCTGACACACCCATGGCATGATCCGCTGCCTGCCATGTTTTACAAAGTATCTGAAGTTTCTTTTGTTTTTATGTTGAGCTCCTGTGTTTCTTCTTGGATAAAAGTCCACAGTATGAATCTCTACACACAATTTTGCTATTTCCAAGTAAATGAGATGCACCAACAAAGCCCCTAATCTGTCACCTTGGGGAAAAAAAAGCCATGTTTATCCACTTTTATCGTCTAATAATTTTACCATGAATTCTACTTTGTCTAAAATTCAGGTTGCTACATATGCCTCAAATATATATTTACATCGTTAATTTTTTTCCAATTTATGTCATTGTGTTTTAGGTATATTTCT
>NW_012118744.1:287903-290878 GCF_000951035.1 Colobus angolensis palliatus | reverse complement strand
GGCTTTGTTTACCTACTTAAGCCTCAGCAATGGCGGGCGCCCCTCCCCCAGCCTCGCTGCTGCCCTGCAGGTAGATCGCTGCAGACTGCTGTGCTAGCAATGAGGGAGGCTCCAGGTGCATGGGACCCTCCCGGCCAGGCGTGGGGTATATTCTCCTGGTGTGCCCGTTAGCCTACAGCGCAGTATTGGGTTGGGAGTTACCCGATTTTCCTGGTGTTGTGTGTCTCAGTTCCCCTGGTTAGGAAAAGGGATTCCCTTCCCCCTTGCACTTCCCAGGTGAGGCGATGCCTCGCCCTGCTTCAGCTCTTGCTGGTTGGGCTGCAACAGCTGACCAGCACCGATTATCTGGCACTCACTAGTGAGGTGACCCCAGGACCCCGGTTGAAAATGCAGAAAGCACCCGTCTTCTGTGTCCTTCGCGCTGGGAGTTGGAGACTGGAGCTGTTCCTATTAGTCCCTCTTGCTCCGCCCCCCTGTTTGTTTGCTTTGTCTAATCTGACAGTGTCTGGCTTCCAATGGAGAAATTTGTTTTATTTTATTTTTATCAAAGTAATTTGTGTGTGTAACACACACACAAATAATACAATTCCATTGTTCACAAGGGCTCATAATAAACTATCCTGAATGTCTGTTTTCTCCTTTATTCTTCAACATTTAAATATGTATGTTTCTGTTCTTGGGGTAGTAACTTCCTTAACTCTAAGAAATTTACTTGTTTTCGAATTTCTTGGTTTATTTACTTTAGATGTCATTTATTTACTCTTTTATAAGAAAAGTGAGAATTTAAGTCACACTCACTCTTCAATTTTATTTATATTATTTTAGTTCATCTTGTTCCATCTGTATTTAAAAGTATCTCTCATCTGCCCATTATGCATTTTGTTGAACAATATGAAACTCCTAATTTTAGTTTAAAAATGGTTGGATATCAGCAAATTCATATTATTTCACTTAATAAAAAGAAGCTAATAGCATTCCTATGTTTTCTTTCACTTTTCTTCACCAATTTCCTCCTATCACCTTCTGTCAGCTATATCTTTATTTTTATAGTTGTGTAATGCTCCAAAATCATAATAAAATATTCCTTGCTATACATATAGGTTGAAAAATGAATAAACAGCATGATTTACACTAGTATTAAAGAAAAATTGGGGCCAGGCACGAGAGCTCACTCCTGTAATCCCAGCACTTTGGGAGGCCAAGGCAGGTGGATCACAATGTCAGGAGTTTGAGATCAGCCTGGCCAATATGGTGAAACCGCATCTGTACTAAAAATACAAAATGGGGCCAGGCACGAGAGCTCACTCCTGTAATCCCAGCACTTTGGGAGGCCAAGGCAGGTGGATCACAATGTCAGGAGTTTGAGATCAGCCTGGCCAATATGGTGAAACCGCATCTCTACTAAAAATACAAAAATTAGCTTGATGTGGTGGCACACACCTGTAGTCCCAGCTGCTTGGGAGGCAGAGGCAGGAGAATTGCTTGAACCCAGGAGGCGGAGTTTGCAGTGAGCCCAGATCATGCCACTGCACTCCAGCCTGGGTGACAGAGTAAGACTCCATTAAAAAAAAAGAAAAAGAAAAAGAAAAATTGGAAGACAAATATGAGGAAATCTAGAACAGAGAGAAAGATTGTGACAATAAACACATGAGATATTGAGAAACAATTCAAGATGCACAACATCCAACTTACAGGAGTTCAAGACAGAAGAGAAGAAAAGAATAAGGCAAAGAAAACTATCAAGAAATTATATAAGGTTAAATAAGGTTTCTCATTGCTGAAATGGTTCAAATTGAAATGGCCCTTAGAGTGGTGACTGGAGTAAATAGGAAAGGACCACACAACATGGTGCATCTTAACAAAATTTTGGAACAAGAATAATTAGAAACTGGTAAAAATAAAAATTCCAATGTAGGGGACAGGGACAGATAACATGAGAGAAATGAAAGTTAGAATGTCATCATATCTGTTATTAGTAAACAGCACAAGATTGTAGTAGACAAGTAGGTAGGAGAGAGTCTGAGAAGTAGAATTGTTGACACATAGCCTTTGAATAGTTAAAACATTTATAGATACTACCAAATTATTCTCCTAAAATGCTTAAACAAATTATACTCCTAAAACCAGTGCATAACAATGTTCATTTCCCTTCATTCTCACTCACATTAAACAGTTATAAATTAAAAAACATTTTTTTGCCATAACTTCAATATGACAGGTGATAATTGTTTAATTTGAATTTGTATGATGAAATTTAGCTTTTAAAAAAGTATTGACAATTATGTTCTTTATATATTTTTCTATAGAGTTTATATAGATTGTATTATTGTTTAAAATACTTAGTATTCTTCTCAATGGGGTTTCTCCCTAGAACAGGTTTATACTCTTGTCTCACAGACGTCAGACTTGGCTATGTGACTACCATGGTCAATGGAATGCATTTGGATGTGCAATATGGCACTTAGAAGAAAGGTTTAAAAAACCTTTTATAATTCACCAACTTTGCTCTCCCACAATATTAGTAATGTCCTAGATAGAGGCTGCTCTTTCAACTAGAGTTTTAAAGTGAAGACAATAGACAGCAGGGCCACAGTTGATCTGATAGAGACATGTACCCTGAGAAGTAAATAAATATTTGTGATTGCAAACTACAGGTATTTTTAGGCTTTCTTTTTTCACTCTAGTAGAATTTAATATAAGCTAAATGATACAGGGGTATGCGCCAGTTATTTAATTAATTAGCAACATATATTTTATACTAGATATATTCACCATTGTTTGTTGTATATGTTACAACTTTCAGTGTTTTATATGAATTTAAACTTGTTTATTATATTTTATAATTACTGTTATTCATTATGTATTTTAAGGAGTTTTACAATATTTATTTATTTATTTATTTTTTATTATACTTTAAGTCCTAGGGTACATGTGCATAACGTGCAGGTTTGTTACATATGTATACTTGTGCCATG
>NW_012118744.1:275875-285563 GCF_000951035.1 Colobus angolensis palliatus | reverse complement strand
GGGATGTAAAGGACCTCTTCAAGGAGAACTACAATATTTATATAGTCAAACCTGTCAATCATTTTTATTACAGTTTGTGGCTTTTACACCATATTTAGAAAAAATCGTTTCCCCAAACCATGATTTTTAAAATCCTTATCAATATTTATTTTTAATACCTCTGGAGTTTTGTTTTGTACATTTAAAATATTTAACTATTTGATAAATTAATTCATTCCCAGTGGCCAGCTCATTGTTTCAATATCAATAAATTGTTAGTCTATCCTTTACCTAATAATTTAAAATATTTCCTGTGTTATATATTAAATTACATAAACTTGGAACTGTTTTAAACCTGTTATATGGTTTGGCTCTTGTGTCCCCACCCAAATCTCATTTTGAATTGTAATCCCCATGTATCAAAGGAGGTACCTGGTGGAAAGTAATTGTATCTATGAGGGCAGTTTTCCCCATGCTGTTCTCATGATAGCAAGGGAGTTCTCATGAGATCTGATGTTTTTAAAGTGTGGCACTTCCCTTTAGCTCACCTCCTCTCCTGCCACCTTGTGAAGAAGGTGAGTGCTTCTGCTTAGCTTTCTGTAATAATTTTAAGTTTCCTGAGGCCTCCACAATCATACAGTACTGTGAGTCAAATAAAACTACTTGATTTGAAAATTACCCAGTCTCAGGTAGTATCTGTATAACAGTGTGAAAACGAACTAATACACTCTGTCCCAGTGTTCTGTCAGACTATTTCTGCACTTATATTAATTACCATGGATTTATGTCTCAATATTTGGTAGGCATGTCATTCCACCGCTTAAAATACTCAGGCCTTTCCTCTTTATTATACGTTTTATGACTTGTCACAACCCCAGGTGAGAAATCGGAGCACATAGGGAAGTGAGTTTTGAATTCCCAGTGGTGCTATGGGAAGCACTAACATCATAATTGGGACCCATCTAACGTCATAATTGGAACCCATCTTTTACCTCCAGAGTACCCCAAAATGTATAGTGTATTGCAAAACGTAAATGAACCTAGGGACTTCCTGATTTAATCTAATTATGGGGAAAGGAGCAAGTGAAGCAGATGAATGCTCCAGTCCTAATCCCATAAACCAAATTGAACTTCCCATTTGTTATGACCCTGTAAACATACAAAATCAAGCAGAAAAAACTAGATTGTACTCCAGGCTACCGGTTTTGGTATTGCTTTATTCTTCAAACAAAATAACATGTACATTTTCAATACATTAGAAAAAGACACACTATTTAAATGAGGATTTTCCTGTGCCACTTTTGCTGAAACCCTAGCACTCCAGGAAATACAATTTCACAACTCAGAGTTCTGCAACCTCCCGCAGAGATCTTGATTCTAATCAGCTTGTTTAGCAAATCCCATCATCCCATCCCTTTGACATATGGCCGTTTATTTTCTCTAGTGAGAATTCCCAGCCACTCAGAGATCTGCCTCCTTCCAATCTCTCAAATGGCTCAAGGCTGGACCAGCCATACCTATTTCATTAGTGACAACTAAGGGGTAAGACTGGTTCCCTTATGATCACTGATGAGTGACATCAGCTAAAGCAGAAAACCAAGTAGTCTATATATGAAACCTCCCAATTTTCTCTTCTACTCTTCTCTTGCTCTGTTTTTCTCTCTCTTGTTATGGAGCTTTTCTCAATATTTTTCTTTTGGTGGCAGTATTGCTCCACTGATAGAGCTATCTATTTCTCCCACCTTTTGTTTTTGATAAACACCTACAGTTGAAACAAGTATATTTCACTTAATAAGAGTGTTTTTCATCTGGGATTTGCATCTAAGGGAGATTTTCCAGAACTTACCAATAATAATACTCTGCCCAGACTTTCTTGATGACACAGGAAAAGAAGATAAGACAGACTCCATGATCTATTTTCTGTTTCTTTTCTTCATGATTTTTTCTTTTTAATAACTTTTCAATAGCTGTAAAATATACACCAGTCATTATATAAAATTTGAAAAACAGAAAATGTTAAAAACAAAAATAAACATCATCATTTATCCCATAAACAAGAGAGAGCAGTACTGTTAAAAGTTTAAAGCAGTCTCTCCAGTGAGTTTTCTTTGTGCACACTTTGATATAATTGTGATCATATGATACACATAATTTAATTATCTGATTTTGTATTGTTTACATCTCATAAGCATGTTTACATATTCTTCTGAACTTTTTAAAACGATCTTATAATTGACAACTTTTTTTTTTATTATACTTTAAGTTCTAGTGTACATGTGCATAACGTGCAGGTTTGTTACATATGTATACTTGTGCCATGTTGGTGTGCTGCACCCATCAACTCGTTAGCAACAATACCAATATAGACTGTGTATAAAACATTACCATTTCAAATAATATATAAATAATGTTTCTATAAACTAAGTAAACTGGATGCTTCCTTACTTGGATTTCAGGCAAAATGCATCCCTGAATAAAGAAAGAGTAGTTGACACAAATATCCACCTAACTTGGAGAATGCCAATCTTTGAGGTATTTTATCATTTAGCCTCCAAAACTCACCTATTTAAGGAAGAGAAGAAATTCCTGTAGAAATTTTCCTGAGCACAAAATGTTTCAACATTTTTTCTCTCAATTATGATCTATTCTGAAATAAACTAGCTGTAATTTATTGAAACTGATTTCCCCAGTGCTGTGATAAAATGTGCCTTTCTAAAATGGTTCAAATCCATGGAATTGGCAACCTTGCACATATTTTTAAACAAAATTTCTCTTCTCCTAGCCAAGAAAATCTACCCTTCAGAACAAAAGAATTTTTTATGATGAGGGCCATCTTAAATAATGAGATAAATGCATACATCATTTTATTTCTCTTCACCCTATTGCAATTCACAAATATTGCTTTCAGATTTGTGTCAATCACGTACCAAGAAAATCTATCATTGTCATTTTTACAACACCATGTATTCACTTACTGTTTCTTTGTTACAATTTGGTAATTCTCAAAATATTTCAAACTTTTTCATTATTATTGTGTCTGCTGTGGTAATCTGTAACGAGTGATCTTTGCTGTTACTGTTGTAATTGTTTTATTATTATTATCATACTGTAAGTTCTAGGGTACATGTGTACAACGTGCAGGTTTGTTACATATGTATACATCTGCCATGCTGGTGTGCTGCACCCATTAACTCGTCATTTACATTAGGTATATCTCCTAATGCTATCCCTCCCCCTTTCCCCCTTCCCAAAATAGGACCAAGTGTGTGATGATCCTCTTCCTGTGTCCAAGTGTTCTCATAGTTCAATTACCACCCGTGAGTGAGAACACGTGCTTTTTGGTTTTCTGTCCTTGCAATAGTTTGCTGAGAATGATGGCTTCTAGCTGCATCCATGTCCCTACAAAGGATGCAAACTCATCCTTTTTTATGGCTGCATAGTATTCCATGGTGTATATGTGCCACATTTTCTTAATCCAGTCTGTCACTGATGGACATCTGGATTGATTCCAAGTCTTTGCTATTGTGAATAGTGCCTCAATAAACATACGTGTGCATGTGTCTTTATAGCAGCATGATTTATAATCCTTTGGGTATATACCCAGTAATGGGATGGCTGGTTCTAGAACTATTTCTAGTTCTAGATCCTTGAGGAATCTCCACACTGTCTTCCACAATGGTTGAACTAGTTTACAGGCCAAACAACAGTGCAAAACTGTTCCTATTTCTCTACATCCTCTCCAGCACATATTGTTCCTTGACTTTTTAATGATCGCCATTATAACTGGTGTGAGATGGTATCTCATTGTGGTTTTGATTTGCAGTTCTCTGATGGCTAGTGATGATGAGCATTTTTTCATGTGTCTGTTGGCTGCATAAATATCTTCTGTTGAGAAGTGTCTGTTCATATCCTTTGCCCACTTTTTGATGGGGTTGTTTGCTTTTTTCTTGTAAATTTGTTTGAGCTCTTTGTAGCTTCTGGATATTAGCCCTTTGTCACATGAGTAGATTGCAAACATTTTCTCCCATTCTGTAGGTTGCCTGTTCACTCTGATGGTAGTTTCTTTTGCTGTGCAGAAGCTCTTTAGTTTAGTCACTCATCCCTCTTGCTGGGATACAATTTTAACAACTATCTACACAGAAAAAAATAACCTTCCTAAGAGACAAAAATCACATGAGCCCTCAGAGTACCTGGTTTTGTCTTTGTATCAGTGAAAAAGGCACTAAAGAGGTGGGAAAAAAAAGTATTGAATTGAAAATTCCACCTCTCTCTCCCACACCCCATGCAGCAGTGGCATGGTGCAGAGATCATCACTGGATGCTGAAGGAGGGAGAACAGAGCGAGTGTGAGGCATTGAACTAAGTCCCGTCTTGTTAGAGGAGAAAGCAAAAGCAGACCAAACTTAGCTGACACCCACCCATGGAGAGAGCATTTAAACCAACCCTAGCTGAGGAGAATTACCAATCCCAGCAGACCAAACCTGAGTTTTCACAAACCTCATTACTATGGACTACAGTGCTCTGTGTCTCTAAATGAACTTGAAAGACAATCTAGGCTATAATGACTGTAACTCTTCGGTGAGTCATATTGCTGAACTGTGCCTAGAGAAAGTGGACTGGAGGGACACATAACCTAATGAGACATCAGTTGATGTGGTTAAGAGAGTGCTGGCATTATCCCTCCCCCAGATCCAGGGTGCACAGCTCACAGCTACCAAAGAGACCCTTTCCTTCCACTTGAGGAGAGGAGAGGGAAGAATGGGGAAATCCTTGCCTTGTATCTTGGCTATCAGCTCAGCTGCAGCCAGATATGGTACTGATGAGAGAGTCCTTAGGCTCCTGTTTTAGTCCCTAGATCCCAGAAAACAATTCTAGGTAAACACTGGGCCAGAAGGAAGCACACTTCTTTGAAGGAAATAACCCAGGCCTAGCAGCATTCATCACCTGTTAACTGAAAATCCCTTGGTCTCTGAATAACCGACAACAATATACCCAGGTACTATATCAATGGCCTTCAGTAAGCCTCTGTGACTTGCTGGCTTCAAGTGACACTCAATGATTACCAGCTGTCGTGGCTACAGGGTGAAATTTCTGCTTGATAAAAGTACAGGAAAAAGTAAAGGGGACTTTGTCTTGCGACTTAGGCTCTAGCAAGACCACAAGGTGGTAGAGCAACAAGCAACATCTTTGGATCCCTGGTTTTAGAACTTGGTCCTTGGACAGCATTTCTGGACATGCCCTAGACCAGAGGGGAGCCCTCTGCCCTGCGGGTGAGTCTCAAGTCAGTCAGCATTTACAACAAGCTGACTTAAAAGCCCTTGGGGATAAGGGAACATAAGCAGTAGTTTGGCAGTACTCTTCATGGCCTGGGGTGGTGGTGACTACGGGGTGAGGCATCTCTGCCTTTGCAAAGGGGAGGGAAGAGTGGGAGAGGTTGCGTCCTGTGATTTGACTGATAGGTCAGCCACAGTA
This sequence comes from Colobus angolensis palliatus, assembly GCF_000951035.1. Taxonomy (NCBI): domain Eukaryota; kingdom Metazoa; phylum Chordata; class Mammalia; order Primates; family Cercopithecidae; genus Colobus; species Colobus angolensis. The sequence continues at coordinate 280,113 of NW_012118744.1, read as the reverse complement.
CAATAGAACACAAAGTGGATTTCTAGGGTTTTTTACTCTAGTTCCTGAATCTTGGATAAAAGCTCTGAACCCACCTGGAGCCTGGGGGACCTCACAACTCTGGAATGAAGAAGATAGGCCTGGTTGGTTTTGCCATTGGTTGATTCTAGAACCCCAGGGACTAGATAAAACATAGGCATTAGCAAGAAAGTGCTTACAGCAGGCCGTGGGTGAGACCCAGTGCTGTTCTGGCTTCAGGTCTGACCCAGTACCATCATAGTGATTGTGGTCACAGGGAGGCTTGTGTCAATTCACCCTAGATTTAGGTGGCTCAGAACAGAGACAGAGATTCTTTTGTTTTCAGTAAAGTAAGAGAAGAAAACAAGAGTCCTGGTCTGGTAATCCAAAGAAATCTCCTAGAGTTTTTCTAAGACCATCAAGGTGATACCTCTGTGAGTCTGCAAGAACCACAATGTTATTCAGCTTGGAGTGCCCCCTAAAGCAGGTACAGTTTAGATCACAACAACCAAGTCCTTTGAAATATCTGGAAAACCTTCCCAAGTAGGATGAGTACAAGTAAGCCCAGACAGTGAAGACTACAATAAATGCCTAACTCTTCAATGCCAGGATACTGATGAGCATCTACTAGCATCAACAACATCCAGGAAAACATGATCTCACCAAATGAATAAATAAAGAACCAGGGACTTATCCTGGAGAAACAGATATGTGATTTTTCAAACAGGAAATACAAATGGCTGTGTTGAGGAAAATCAAAGAAATTTAAGATACCACAAACAAGATATTTACAATTCTATCAGATAAACTTAACAGAGAGGTTGAAATAATTAAAGATAACCAAGCAGAAATTTCTGAGCTGGAAAATGCAAGTGACATACTGAAAAATACACCAAAGTCCTTAAATACCAGAATTGATAAAAGCAAGAGAAAAAATTAGGGAGTTGAACAATGAGAACACATGGACACAGAGAGGGGAACGTCACACACCAGGGCCTGTCAGGGGGTAGGGGGCTAGAGGAGGAATAGCATTAGAAGAAATACCTAATGTAGACGACAGGTTCATGGGTGCAAGAAACCACCAAGGCATGTGTATACCTATGTAACAAACCTGCACATTCTGCACATGTATCCCAGAACTTAAAGTATAATAAAAAAAATACAACGAGCTTGGAAACAGGCTATTTAAGGATAAATACAAAAAAAGAGTAAAAAAATAAAATACAATAAAACGTGACTACAGGATTTAGAATAGAGCCTCAAAAGGGAAAATATTGGGGGCTTAAAGTTAAAGGCCTTAAAATGGAGATAGAGAAAGACAGAGGGGTAGAAAGTTTATTCAAAAGAAAAACAACAGAGAACTTTCCAAACCTAGGGAAGGATATCAACACTCAAGGGAAAAAAAAAGGTTACAGAACACCAAGCAGGTTTAACCCAAGAAAGACTCCCACAGCACTTTTAATAATCAGTCTCTGAAAGGTCAAGGATAAAGAAAGAATTCTAAAAGCAGCAAGAGAAAAGAAACAAGGAACACACAATAGAGCTCCAATTCATCTGGCAGCAGACTTTTCAGTGGGAACCTTACAGGCCAGGCAAGAATGACATGACACATTTAAAGTGCTGAAGGAAACAAAACTGTTATCTTAGAATGGTATATCTAGCAAATATATTATTCAAATGAGAAAGAGAAATAAAGATATTGCCAGACAAATAAAAACTGAAAAGCTTTGTTAACACCAGCCCTGTCCTACAAGAAATGACAGAGTCATTCAGTCAGAGGGAAAAGACATTAATGAGCAATAAGAAATTACCTGAAGGTAGAAAACTCACTGGTAATGGTAGGTACACAGAAAAACACAGAATATCATAACACTGTAACTGTTATGTGTAAACTACTCTTATCCAAAATAGAAAGAAGAAAGAAAAGAATCAAAGTAATAACAATAACTTTTCAAGACATAGTAAATTAAGATATGACTAGAAACAAAAAATATAAAAACTGAGGGTAGAAAGTTAAAGCAGAGAGTTTTTATGATTATTTTTTGCTTGTTTGTTTATCCAAACAATTTCAAGTTGCTATCAGGTTAAAATAATGGATTGTAAGGTAGTATTTGCAATCCTATTGTAACCTCAAACCAAAAAGCATATAATGGAGACACAAAACAATAAAAAACAAAAAAAAAGAAACTAAATCATATCATCAGGGAAAATCACCTCTACTAAAAGAAGATAAGAATGAAAGAAAGAAGAAAGAGATGACCATAAAAAAAGAAAACAAATTTAAAAAATGGCAGGAGTAAGTCCTTACTTAATAATAACATTGAATGTAAATGGGCTAGATGCTTGAATTGAAAGATATTGATTAGCCAGCCTTAATAAAAAGACCCATTGATCTGTTGCCTACAAAAAAAGGGGGTGGGGTGGGGAAACACATTTCACCTAGGAAGACACTTAGACTGAAAATATATGAATGGAAAATATATTCCAAGCCTTTGGAAACCAAAAAAGAGCAGAAATTGCTTTATTTGTATCAGAGAAAATAGATGTTAAGACAAAAACTATAAGAAGAGACAGGAAGGTCAGTATATAATGATAAAGGGGTCAGTTCAGCAAAGGCATACAAGAATTTTAAATATATATGCACCTGACACTGGAGCTACAAGCTGTTAAATCAGATTTAACCTAAAGCTACCTCCTTGCATATTTAGGTTCAGCCTAAAAGTTTTTTGTACAATGTGAACTATAACAAGTGGAAGTGTAAACAGACAGTAGTCTACACTTGTGCCAGTCAGCAAGTTTTGGCCAATCAATGTAGTGAACTGTTTGAACCTTGCTCAAATAAGGCAAAAGCCAAGCTGTAACCAATCTAGCTGTTTCAGTACCTTACTTCCGTTTTCTGTATGTTACTTTCCTTTTTCTATCCATAAGTCTTCTTCCATCGTGTGGCTGCACTACAGTCTCTGAGCCTACTGTGGCTCAGAAGGCTGACCAATTTGTGAAACATCCATTGCTCAATTAAACTCCTTTAGATTTAAATCAACTGAAGTATTTCTTTTATCAGAGATATATAAAGGAAATACTATTAGAGATAAAGAGAGAGAGAGAAGCCCCAATATAATAATAGCTGGAGACTTCAACACCCCACTTTCAGCATTGGACACAACTTCCAGACAGAAAATCAACAAAGAAACATCCGACTCAGTCTCAACTATAAACCAAATGGACCTAATAGACATTTACAGAACATTTTATCCAATGGCTGCAAAATACACATTCTTTTTTTCAGGACATAAATTATTCTCAAGAATAGACTACATATTAGATCACAAAACAAGTCTAAAAACATTCAAAAACTGAAATAATATCAAATATCTTCTCTTACTATGAGGAAATAAAACTAGATATTAATAACAAAAGACACTTTGGAAACTATACAAATACATGGAAACTAAACAATATGCTCCTAAATGACATGTGGATCAGTGATGAAATTAAGAAGGAAACTGAAAAATTTCTTGAAACATATGCTAATTGAAACACAAAACACCAAAACTTATGAGATACACCAAAAGCAGTACTAAGATGGAAGTTTATAGCTATAAGGCCTACATGAAGAAAGGAGGAAAACATTCAAAGAAACAATTTAACAATGCATCTTAAAAGAACTAGAAATGCAAGAGAAAATCAAAATCAAAATTAGTAGAAGAAAAGTAGTAATAAAGATCAGAGCTGCAAGAAATTAAATTGAAGTGAAGAAAACAATACAAAAGATCAATGAAATGAAAAGTTATTTTTTGGAAAGTTAAACAAAATTGACAAAACTTTACACAGACTGATTAATAAAAAAGGAGACACAAATAAATAAAATCAGAAAAGAAAAAGGAGATCTTACAACCAATACCTCAGAAACTAAAAAAATTGTTAGTAGCTACTGAGCAACTATATTCTAATAAACTGGACAATCTAGAAGAAATGGACAAATTTCTAGGCACATAAAACTTACCAAAGTTGAACCAGGAAGAAATTCAGAACCTTGATTGTAGGGGCGGAGCAAGATGGCCGAATAGGAACAGCTGCAGTCTCCAACTCCCAGCGCGAAGGACACCAAAGACCGGTGACTTCTGCATTTTGAACTGAGGTACTGGGGTCATCTCACTAGTGAGTGCTGGACAATCGGTGCTGGTCAGCTGTTGCGGCCCGACCAGCGAGAGCTGAACCAGGGCGAGGCATCGCCTCACCTG
>NW_012118744.1:259938-270190 GCF_000951035.1 Colobus angolensis palliatus | reverse complement strand
TGCATTGGGGAGTTATACCTCATATAAATAATGAATTGATTGTTGCTGACGAGTTGATGGGTGCAGCACACCAACATGGCACAAGTATACATATGTAACAAACCTGCACATGTACCCTAGAACTAAAAGTATAATAAAAAAAATAAAATAAAATAAAATAAAAAAGAAATTCAGAACCTTAACAGTTCAATAACAAGTAATGAGATCGAAGCTTTGGTAAAGTTCCCCCTGTAAAGAAAAGTCCCGGACCTTAAACCTTCACTGTTGAATTCTACCAAACATTTAAAAAAGAACTAACCCCAACCCTACTCAACCTCTTCCAAAAGAATAGAGGAAGAAGGAATACTTCCAAACTCATTCCATGACATCATTATTACCCAGATTCCAAAGCCAGGCAAAGACACATCAAAAAAAGAAAACAGGCCAATATCTCTAATCAATATTTATGCAAAAATCCTCAACAAAATACTAGCAAATTGCGTCCAACAATACTTAGAACGGTCATCCATTGTGACCAAGTTGGGAGTATCCATGGGATGCAATGGTGATTCAACATAGAAATAAAATAATGTGATATGTCATATCAACAGAGTGAAGGATAAAAACCATATGATCATTTCAATTAATGCTGAAATAACATAACATTTCTTCATGACAAAAACCCTCAAAAAACTGGAGATAAAAGAAACATACCTCAGCATAATAAAAACCCTATACAACATACCCCAATTAGTATCATACTGAATATGGAAAAAATGAAAGCCCTTCTAAAAAGTCTGGAACATGACAAGGATGCCCACTGTCACCACTGTTACTCAGCATTGTACTGGAAATCCTAGCTAGAGCAATTAGACAAGAGAAAGGTATAAAAGACATCCAAATTGGAAAAGAAGAATTCAAATATTCAAATTATCTTTGTTTGCAGATGATATAGCTCATATTTGGAAAAACCTTAAGACTATAAAAAAAAAACAACTATTAGAACCAATAAACAAATTCAGTAAAGTTGCAGGAATTCAAAATCAGTATATAAAAATCAGTACTTCTATATGGGAACAATGAGGAACCTAAATAAGAAATTTTAAAAGTAATCCCAACTACAATGACTACACATAACATTAAATATCTAGCAATTAACTAAAGAAGTGAAAGACCTCTATAATAAAAACTGTAAAACATTGATGACAGAAATGGAAGAAAATACCAAATAAAGAAAAATATTCCATATTCACTGACTGAAAGAATCAATATTTTTTTGTTAGCTTGTTTTGTTTTTTTATTTTTTAATACTGTAAATTCTGGGATACATGTGCAGAACATGGAGCTTTGTTACATAGGTATACATGTGCCATGGTGGTTTGCTGCACTCATCAACCCATCATCTACATTAGGTATTTCTCCTAATGCTGTCCCTCCCCAGCCTCCCACCCTGCAACAGGCCCCAGTGTGTCATGTTCCCGTCTCTGTGTCTATGTGTACTCATTGTTCAACTCTCACTTATGAGTGAGAATATGCCGTCGATGTTTGGTTTTCTGTTCCTGTGTTACTTTGTTGAGAATGATGGTTTCCAGCTTCATCCATGTCCCCAAAAAGGACTTGAGCACATCCTTTATATGGCTACATAGTATTCCATGGTGTATACATGTCACATTTTCTTTATCCACTCTATCATTGACAGGCATTTGGGTTTGTTCCAAGTCATTGATATTGTAAACAGTGCTGCAATAAACATATGGGCTCATGTGTCTTTATAGAAGAATGATTTATAATCCTTTGGGTATATATCCAGTAATGGGATTGCTGGGTCAAATGTTATTTCTGATTCTAGATCCTTGAGGAATTGTCACACTGTCTTCCACAATTATTGAACTAATTTACACTCCCACCAACAGTGTAAAAGCGTCCTCCTATTCCTCTACATCCTCTCCAGCATCTGTTGTTTCCTGACAATTCTCATGGTTGCATAGTATTTCATGGTGTATATGTGCCACATTTTCTTTTTTTTTATTATTATACTTTAAGTTCTAGGGTACATGTGCACAATGTGCAGGTTTGTTACATATGTATACTTGTGCCATGTTGGTGTGCTGCACCCATCAACTCGTCAGCACCCATCAACTCGTCATTTACATCAGGTATAACTCCCAATACAATCCCTCCCCCCTCCCCCTCCCCATAATAGGCCCCGGTGTGTGATGTTCCCCTTCCAGAGTCCAAGTGATCTCATTGTTCAATTCCCACCTGAGTGAGAACGTGCGGTGTTTGGTTTTCTGTTCTTGCAATAGTTTGTTGAGAATGATGGTTTCCAGCTGCATCCATGTCCCTACAAAGGACACAAACTCATCCTTTTTATGGTTGCATAGTATTCCATGGTGTATATGTGCCACATTTTCTTAATCCAGTCTGTCACTGATGGACATTTGGGTTGATTCCAAGTCTTTGCTATTGTGAATAGTGCCGCAATAAATATATGTGTGCATGTGTCTTTATAGCAGCATGATTTATAATCCTTTGGGCATATCCCCAGTAATGGGATGGCTGAGTCATACGGTATTTGTAGTTCTAGATCCTTGAGGAATCTCTATACTGTTTTCCACAATGGTTGAACCAGTTTACAATCCCAACAGTGTAAAAGTGTTCCTATTTTTCCACATCCTCTGCACATCTGTTGTTTCTTGACTTTTGAATGATTGCCATTCTAACTGGTGTGAGATTGTATCTCATTGTTAAAATGTCCATTCTACCCAAAGCAACCTGCATATTCAGTGAAATCTTTATCAAAATACCAATGACATTCTTCTCAAAAATAGAAAAAATAATTCTAAAACATATATGAAACCACAAAAGACCCAGAGTAGACAAAGTTGTCTTAATCAGAAAGAACAACACCGGATGAATCACACTACCTGATTTCAAATTATGCTACACAACTCTAGTAGCCAAAATAGTATTGTACCGGTGTAAAAACAAACACATAGACAAATGGAAGAGAATAGAGAACCCAGAAATGCATCCACTCACGTACTGTGAACTCATTTTAAACAAAGGTGCAAATAACATACACTACAGACAGTCTCTTCAATAAATGATCCTAGGGAAACTGGATATCCACATGCAAACAAAACTTTACCCCTCTCTTTCACTGTATACGAAAATGAAATCAAAACAGCTTAAAGACTTAAATATAAGACTTCAAACTATGAAACTACTACAAGAAAACATTACGAAAAACCTCCAGGACATTGGTCTGTACCACGATTTCTTGAGCTGTACCTCACAAACACAAGCAACCAAAGCAAAGATGGACAAATGGGATCACATCAAGTTCATCAATTTCTGCACAGGAAAGAATAGAAACAACAAAGTAAAAAGACAACCCACTGAATGAAAAAAAAAAGAAACGATTTGCAAACTACACATCTGGCAAGGGATTAATAACCAGAATATACAAAAAGCTCAAACAACTCTATGGAAAAGAGTTTAATAATCTGATTTTTGAAAATGGGTGAGAAATTTAAGTATGTCTGAAAAGAAGACATACAAATGGAAACAAGCATATGAAAAGGTGCTCAATATCATTGATTGTCAGAGAAACACAAATCAAAACTACAATGATATATTGTCTTACCCCAGTTAAAATGGCTTATATCCAACAGAGAGGCAATAACAAGTGCTGGATACGATGTGGAGAAAATGGAACGCTTGTACACTGTCAGTGGAAATGTGTATTAGTACAACCACTATGTAAAACAGTTTATAGACTCCTCAAAAAATTACAAATTGAAATACCATATGACTCAGCAATTCTGGTACTGGGTCACACCCAAAATAAAAGACATCAGTGTATCAAAGAGATATCTGCACTCCTATGTTTGTTGCAACACTATGTACAATAGCTAAGATTTGGAAGCAACTTAAGTGTCCATCAACAGGCAAATGGATAAAGAAAATGTGGCACACATACACAATGGAGTACTATTTAGCCGTAAAATAGTGACATACAGTTATTTGCAACAATATGGATGAAACTGGAGATCATTATATTAAGTAAAATACACCAGACAGAGAAAGACAAACATCACATGTTCCCACTTAGTTATGGAATCTAATTTTTTAAAAAATGAATTAGTGGCATAGAGAGTAGAAGAATGGTTACCAGAAACTGGCAAGGGTAGTGGAGGGGCTGAGGGAAAGTGAGGATGGTTAATAGGTACAAAATTTTGTTAGAATGAATGAATAAGACTTACTGTTTGATAACACAACCAAGTGACTATAGTAAATTATAATTTAATTGTACATTTTAAAATAACTTAAATATTACAATTGGATTGCTTGTAATTCAAAGGATAAATGATTGAGGTGATGGATACCCCATTCTCCACGATGTGCTTATTTCACATTGTATGCCTGTATCAAAATATCTTATATACCCCATATATACACCTACTGTGTATCCACAAAAATTTAAAATAATAAAAAATAAAACTGAACAATGCTTCGTGATAAAAACTCTCGTTAAATTAGATGTAGAAAGAGCATGCCTCATCACAATAATGACCATATATGATAAACACACAACAAACATCATAAAGACTGGGGAAAACCTGAATGCGTTTCCCCTAAGAACTGGACAACTATGCTCACGTTCACTAGTCTTATTCTACATAGTACTGGAAGTCCTACCCAAAGCAATCAGGTAAAAGAAGTAAATAAATGGCATTCAAACTGGGAAAGAGAAAGTAAAAAGGTTTCTCTCTGAAGATGACTTGATCTTATATATAGAAATACCTAAAGACTCCTCCCAAATTCCCTTAGAACTAATACACAAATTTGCTGAAGTGGCAGGATAGAGAAACAACATACAAAAATCAGTAGTGTTTTTACATAACAATAATAAATCAGCTGAAAATATTTCATAAAACCAGTCCCATTTACAACAGCTATAAAAGTAATAAAACGCCTAGGAATAAAGTTAAACAAAAGGTGAAATATTTCTACAATAAAAATTTTAAAACATAGGTGAAAGAAATTGAAGAGGACACAAACAAATAGAAAGTCATTCTGAGAGGTGACAATGTGCTAGCAGACCTCACTCTCAGCACCTCCTCGGCCTCAGCATCCACTCTTGTGGTGCTTGAGGAGCGCTTCAGCCCACCACGGCACAGTGGGAGCCCCTCTCTGGGCTGGCTGAGGCCGGAGCCACCTCCCTCTGCTTGCAGGGAGGTGTGGAGGGAGAGGCGTGGGAGGGAACCAGGGCTGTGCTCAGGGGCCAGTGTGAGTTCTGGTGGGCATAGGCACGGCTTTGGTGGGCCCCACACACGGAGCCGCCAGCCGGTGCTGCTGGCCCAGGGCAGTGAGGGGCTTAGCACCTGGGCCAGCAGCTGCTGAGGCTGCACCGGGTCCCCCAGTAGTGCTGGCCAGCCGGCCCTGCACTCAAATTCTGGCGGGCCCTACCTGCCTCCCTGTGGGGCAGGGCTTGAGACCTGCAGCCTGCCATGTCTGAGCTCCCCCCTTTTGGTGGGCTCCCATGCAGCCTGAGCCTCCCTGATGGGCACTGCACCCTGTTCCCTGGCACCTGGCCTCATCCACAACCCAAGGACTGAGGAGTGCAGGCAGGGCTGGGGACTGGTGGGCAGATCTGCCTGCAGCCCCCCTGCAGGAGCCACCCTATGTGCACCAATCAGCACTCAGTCAAAATGGACCAATCAGCTCTCTGTAAAGTGGACCAATCAGCTTTCTGTAAAATGGACCAATCAGCAGGATGTGGGTGGGGCCAAATAAGGCAATAAAAGCAGGCTGCCCAAGCCAGCAGTGGCAATCGATTAGGTCCACTTCAACAGTGTGGAAGCTTTGTTCTTTCGCTCTTTGCAATAAATCTTGCTGCTGCTCACTCTTTGGGTCCACGCTGCCTTTATGAGCTGTAACACTCACCATGAAGGTCTGCAGCTTCACTCCTGAAGCCAATGAGACCATGAACCCACTGGGAAGAATGAACAACTCCAGACACACTGTCTTTAAGAGCTTTAACACTCACCACGAAGGTCTGCAGCTTCGCTCCTGACAGCGAGACCACCCACCAGAAGGAAGAAGCTCCAGACACATCTGAACGTCTGAAGGAAAAAACTCCAGACACACCATCTTTAAGAACTGTAATACTCACTGCGAGGGTCTGCTGCTTCATTCTTGAAGTCAGTGAGACCAAGAATCTGCCAATTCCGGACACAATTCTATGTACATGAAGTAGAATAATTAATATTATTAACATGGCCATACTAAACAAAGCAATCTACAGATTCAATGCAATCCCTATGAAATCACCAAGGAAAATTTTCACATAAATAGAAAAACCATTCTAAAATTTATATGGAACCATGAAAGACCCCAAATAGCCAAAGCAATCTTAAGCAAAAAGAGAAAAAGCTAGATCTCACTTCATAATATGTTCCTACACGATAGCAAGCAAATAGCATGGTATTGATATAAATTATACACAGAGATCAATGGAAAAGAATAGATAACCCAGAAATTAATCCACACATTTATGGCCAGCTCATTTTCAACAAAGGTGTCAAGAGCATACACTGGGGAAAGAATACCCTCTTCAATAAATGGTGCTGGGAAAACTGGATATTCATATGCACAATAATGCAACTAGATCATTATTCTTACCAAAATCAACTTAAAATAGATAACAGACTAAAACATAAAACCCAAAACTATAAAACTACTAGAAGAAACCATTGAGGAAAGGCTTCTTGATGTTGGTCTAGGCAAATATTTTATGGGTAAGTTTTCAAAAGCACAGCAAACAAAAACAAAAATATATAAATGATACTATATCAAAATAAAAACCGTCTGTACAGCAAAGAAAACAAACACAGTGAAGAGACAACCTGTAGAATGGGAGAAGATATTTGCAAACTATTCATCCTACAGAGACCTAATAGCCAAGCTATACAAAAATCTCAAACAACTGAACAGCTAAAACATATGATTAAACAATGGCCAAAATATCTGTATAGACATTTTTTCTTAAAAATATAAACAAATGGCTAAATGTATGAAAAATGATCAACATCACTAATCATCAGGAAAATGCAAATCAAAACTACAATGACATATCATCTTATCCCACTTAGAATGGCTACTATCAAAAGGACAAAAAATAACAAATGCTGGGGAAGACGCATAGAAAAGAAAACTCATACACTGTGGGTGTATTAGACAATTTTGGGTTACTATAAAAGCATACCTGAAGCTGGATAATTTATAAATAAAATTATTTGGCTTATAGTTCTGCAGGTTGTACAAGCATGGAACCAGCATATGAAGCTTCTGGTGAGACCTCAGGGAGCTTTTAGTCATACAGGAAGGTGAACAGGGAGCAAATATGCCACACGATGAGACAAGGAGCAAGAGAAATGCCAGCCTTTTTTTTCTTGAGATGGAGTCTCGCTCTGTCGCCAGGCTGGGGTGCAGTGGCACGATCTCGGCTCACTGCAGTCTCCACCTCCCAGGTCCAAGCAATTCTCCTGCCTCAGCCTTCCAAGTAGTTGGGACTACAGGCATGCACCACCACGCCTGACTAATTTTTTAAAAAAATTTAGTAGAGATAGGGTTTCACCATGTTGGCCAGGATGGTCTCGATCTCCTGACCTCATGATCCGCCGGCCTCAGCCTCCAAAAGTGCTGAGACTACAGGCATGAGCCACCGCGCCTGGCCATGCCAGCCTCCTTTAAACAACCAGCTGTCATGTGAACTGATAGATTAAGAACCCACTCATTAGCATGAGGACAGTACCAAGGCATTCATGAGGGATCCACCCCCAAGACAAAATCACCTCCTGCCAGACCGCATCTCCAACATTGAGGATCACATTTTAACCTGAGATTCGGGGGGATAAACATCCAAACTGTATCAGTGAGAATGTGACTTAATCCAGCCATTATGAAAAATAGTACAGAAGTTTTTCAAAGAACTAAAGATATAAGTACCTTACAGCCCAGCTATTCCACTACTGGGTATTTATTCAACGGAAAGGAAATCAGTATATGTTTATTGCAGTTTATTCACAATAGGCAAGATATAGACTCAATATAAATATCTATCAAGTGATGAATCGGTAAAGAAAACATGGCATATATACACAATGAAATATTATTCACCCATAAAAAGGATGAAATACTGTCATTCACAGCAACATACATAAACCTGTAAGACATTATGTTAAATGATAATTATAAATGCCCATCAATGAGGGACTAGATTAAAAAAAAGTGGTACATATACACCAAGGAATATTATGCAGCCAAAAAAGAACAAGATCAAGTCCTTTGCAGGGACATGGGTGGAACTTGAGGACATTATCCTCAGCAAACTAACACGGGAAGAGAAAACCAAATACTGCATGTTCTCACTTATAAGTGGGAACTAAATGGTGAGAACACATGGACATATATAGGAAAACAACACACACTGGAATCTTTTGGGAGTTGGAGGATGAGAGGAGGGAGGTAATCAGAAAGAATAACTAATGGATACTAGGCTTAATACCTAGCTAATGAAATAATCTGTACAACAAACCCCCATGACACAAGTTTACCTGTGTAACAAACCTGCACTTGTATCCCTGAACTTAAAATAAAAGTTAAAAAAGGAATTATAGGAATTATAAATACCACTCATATTATAAGTTCCACTCATATGTGGAAGCTAAAAAGAATTGAGCTCATACTAGAGAGTAAAATTGTTATTAGAGCCTAGAAATAATTGAGAAAGGAAATGATAGGGAGTGGTTGATTAACACATACAAAGTTACAGCTAGGCGGGAAGAATAAGTTGTAATGTTCTGTAGCACTGTAAGGTTAAATATAAAATCTAGTGTATGTTTTCAAAAGCTAGAAGAGTATTTTCAATGCTCACAACAGAAAGAAAAGATAAATATTCAAGGTGATGGATATGCTAATTATCCTGATTTGACCCTTACACATTATATATTACACATGTATCAAAATATCACTTTAGATGTCAACTAAAAATAAAAGGAAAATATTGTGTGACATTTTATTGCTTTGTTTGCTTTATTGCTTTGGTCTGGAACTGAACCCGCAATTCTTAGAGGCATGTTTTTATTAGCTGCCAGGTGCCTGGCACCTGGGGCTGGTGTAGCTAATCAGAAAACTCAATCCACTCTAGGTGAGCTGAGGGAGTGTGCTTGGGATTTCCCCCCACCCCGATTTAAAACCCCAAAAGTTGTCAAAAAGTTACCAAACATTCTGCCTCCAACTCCACCTGTTATAAGCATCCACCTGGTCTTCCATCACACTTCAATGTCCAAGTTATGAATTTCCAATCATTTAGCCATACCCAGATAATCATCTCAGACAGAGATGGAAAAATATGTGCTCAAAACACTTACATTAGACTACACTTGGAGAAAATTATCCAAAACAAAACATATTTTGATCTCATATAATTTATTGAATACTCTGCTGAAAGTAAGAAATAGAATGGTTGTATGGGTACTCAAAGTACAGTTTCTACTGAATGTGTATCACTTTCATACGATTGTAAAGTATAAAAATCATAAATGAAATCATTGTAAGTCAGGGTCCATCTACATATTTTGGGAAAGTCTCTTCATTTCTTCCTATCATACTTGCCTGAAAAGTAGCCCTTCCTATCTTCCTTCCTATGATTCCTTCAAATAAGCTCACCGATTTCTTTGTGTTTTAGGTATATTGACCATTGACAAATAGATGAAAGAAACAAAAATAGCAAATATGGACATTAAGAAAAGTTTAAGATTCCGACAAAATTACAAATATGCAACTTTAGTCCTGCTGAATGCTTTTCAATCAATGCCATTCAAAACTTCATCATACATTTATGTTTTTCCCTCAAACGTTCACCTCATCTCAAATACTCATTTTCTCTCTAGATTATATAGCCTTTTTTTTTTTTTTCATGAAGATCCACCTTTCTAGACATTAAGTCTGAGGAGGCAGTAAAGTATAATGATTTAAAAGACAGGCTTACAGACTGATCTCAGTTCAAATTCCAGCTCGGTCATTTAATGTCTATGTGGATTTGTACAATACACTTGTCAATTTGTGTACCAGTAAAACACAGAGGGTAGACTATACGACTTTTACGTTTTTTTATTTTATTTATTTTATTTATTTATTTATTTTTCTTATACTTTAAGTTCTAGGGTACATGTGCATAACGTGCAGGTTTGTTACATATGTA
>NW_012118744.1:251881-254759 GCF_000951035.1 Colobus angolensis palliatus | reverse complement strand
AGAGACAGGCAGGTTTCCTTGAGCTGCTGTGAGCTCCACCCAGTTGGAGCTTCCCAGCGGCTTTGTTTACCTATTTAAGCCTCAGCAATGGTGGGCGCCCCTCCCCCAGCCTCCCTGCTGCCCTGCGGTTAGATCGCCACAGACCGCTGTGTTAGCAGTGAGGGAGGCTCTGTGGGCGTGGGACCCTCCCGGCCAGGTGAGGGATATATTCTCCTGGTGTGCCCGTTAGCTTAAAGCGCGGTATTGTGGTGGGAGTTACCCGATTTTCCAGGTGTTGTGTGTCTCAGTTCCCCTGGCTAGGAAAAGGGATTCCCTTCCCCCTTGTGCTTCCCAGGTGAGGCGATGCCTCACCCTGCTTCAGCTCTCGCTGGTCAGGCTGCAGCAGCTGACCAGCGTCGATTGTCCAGCAGTCTCTAGTGAGATGACCCCAGTACCTCAGTTGAAAATGTAGAAATCACCGGTCTTCTGTGTCCTTCGTGCTGGGAGTTGGAGACTGGAGCTGCTCCTATTCGGCCATCTTGCTCCACCCCCTACGTTTTTTCATATGTGTTAAATTTGGCAGTGTGAACTGGTACCATCAAGAAAGTCTGAAATGTCAGAAATGGTGAGTGAAATAGTCCACAAAAGCATAAAAAAACTTTTGGAGAAAATAAAAAACTCTTCATTACACTACCCTTATCATTGGACCTCTACAACCTTCTTGATTTGCTTCTTCCATTATTTATTATTCTATTTATTTCAAATGTTGTTTTTATGAACAATATATAAATATAAGAATGCTGAAGATAATCAATATGAAAACTGAGAGCTGGCACAGCCCCTATCGTGGAAGGAAAGAACAGTGTTGCCATAGATGAAGGCTGAAAAGAGTCTTCAAGTTTCAAAGTCTGGCTTCAGTTTCTCTAAGAGTTTATAAATTCTTTCTAGGCAAAGTTTTCAGTGAGTCCCAGGAAACAGGCTAATCGAAGTGAGGATATATGCCAGAGCAGTAATGTGGGTCTGGTAGTGGACTTCTGACAAATGTGATGGAGGGGTGAGCTAATCTATATTTTTTCAGTCTAAAATCAACATGATCAATCTACCTCTCTCAGGAGCAGATCAAAGCAAAACACTTTACTTGGGATGCATTAGTCAGGGTAGGCCAGTGACTGCAATAAACAACATTTTGATAGTTTTTCACAATAAAATTTTATTTTAAACACATCACAGTACAATGTGTGGAGGCAGGGTGAGCATTCTCTACCACCATCCTTAGTTGATTCACAGAGCATAAACGGGAAAATAGGAACTTCATCAACATATGATCTAGGAAAACCAACTACCTCAGAAGAATCTGAGCCAGACCCACCAATGTATTTTGTCTTCAGATTATAAAAATAAATAATATCATCGCAGCAGGAATATTGTTAATGTCTGTTCTGAACTACACTGTGTCAGTCTAAATTGGTTGCCTTCAATACTCAGTGCAAAGCAAAGATCTCCCTTTACCATTATCATGGGGATTTCTTTTGACTCTTTCATGTATTGGATTCTAGTTTCCTGTATCCTATGCCTTTCTATTTTATTATTTACTACATAATTTTGGTACAGCACATCTTCCAGTTTCTACGTGAGAAATGGTACACAGTAGGTGAAGTTTTTGAAACTTCATATATTAGTTTGCTAGGGCTGCCATAACAAAGTACCACAAACTGAGTGGCTTAAACAACATACATTTATTGTCTCACAGTTATAGAGGCTAGAAGTTCAAAATCAAGGTGTTGGCAGGTTTTTTCCTTCTGAGGGTTGTGATGGAGAAACCGTTTGATAGCTGGCTTCTATATTCTGGTGGGTTGCTTAAAATCATTTGCATTCTTTGGCTTGTAGACACACCACTCCAATCTACTTTTATCTTTGCACGGCGGTCTCAATATGTGTGTGTCTATATAAATTTCCCCTTTTAATAAGAATACTAGTCGTATTAGATTAAGGGTCCACCCTACCTCAGTATCACCTCATTTTTACTAACTACAGCGGCTACAAACCTACTTCCAAATAAGGTCATGTCCTAAGGTACTGGGATTTAGAACTTCAAGAGGTGAATTTTAGGGAGACACAATTCAATGCATAACAAGTCAGATGTATAAAAATATTTTCAATCCAACCTAAAATTTGACTGGTCATAAAAATAAAATGTCAGAAATAAATTTTCTTCAAATTTGGCAAATATTGCCTCATTGTTGTCTGGCTTGCTTGCTCAATAAGCTTCTTGCTTAATTGAGAAATCTAGTCATTCTAATTAGTGATTGTTTAATATATGACCTGTTTATACCTTTCTGGAAGATTTTATGTATTTTCTTTGCTGTAAGCACTCTGAAGTCTTACGAGATTATTACTTGGTGTGGATCTATTTTTATCCATTTTCCTAGGCACTCTGTAGGCTTTCTCAGTCTGGAAACTTACACCTTTTAGTCCTGAGGGTTTTAAGTTTTTGATGACTGAATCATTTTTCTGCTTTCATTTTCACAGGTGTTTTTTCCTCTGTAACTCCTTTTTTATGAATATTATATCTTCTGAATTTTTCTTTAATTTTGCTCATCTTTTCTCTCCTGTATCCTGTTTTCTGTTGTTTTGTTCCATTTCCTGGGAGATTTCTTCAACCATCTTCAAAAGTTTGTATCACGTTTTAAAATTTTTACTTGTTTTTAAATTCCAAGAGTCTTTTTTGTTCTCTGAATATTCTGTTTGTATAACATCCTGCTCTTATCTGCTCATAGATCTCCCTATATAATCTCTATTTACTTTAAATTGCATTTTCCATTAGTCTTCTTGGTTGTCCTATAGTTTTTAGTTGACTGCTCTTACCTTCAAGCTAAGAATCTCTGAGTTTACATTAAGA
>NW_012118744.1:242334-249863 GCF_000951035.1 Colobus angolensis palliatus | reverse complement strand
TACACCATGGAATACTGTGCAGCCATAAAAAAGGATGAGTTTGAGTCCTTTATAGGGACATGGATGCAGCTGGAAACCATCATTCTCAGCAAACTATCGCAAGAACAGAAAATGACATACCGCATGTTCTCACTCATAGGTGGGAACTGAACAATGAAATCACTTCTACTCGGGAAGGGGAACATCACACACCAGAGCCTATCACAGGGAGGGGGAGGGGGAGGGATTGCACTGGGAGTTTTACCTGATGTAAGTGATGAGTTGATGGGTGCTGAGAAGTTGATGGGTGCTGTCGAGTTGACGGGTGCAGCACACCAACATGGCACAAGTATACATATGTAACAAACCTGCACGTTATGCACATGTACCCTAGAACTTAAAGTATAATAAAAAATAAAAAAATTTAAAAAATTAAAAAAAGAAGAATTTATTGACTGTGGACTTCCTTTTAAGCGTACTGATAGTATGATTATATCTTTCCTTTAAAGATGGTCAGATAGCCCCCACATTACATTTGCAGCTTCCCAGTTGAAAGGCAAAGGCCTATTTGCTAGCTTTCTGGGAGCCCAGAAGAGGATGAAGACCTGAAGGAGGTAGTCTCAGTTCACTATAACATTCCTGTCCTTAATGATGCCTGCTATCTTTCAGTCAAGTTACTTTTTGCTTTACCTTCTCCAGGAAATAAATGTTTAGATTTCTGCCAAGGAGGAAAAATAGGGTTGCCCAACAACATGGATCTGTGGGTACAGGAGGGAAGAATCTAGGATTCAAACCTGCTTGCTGAAAACACTTCAATCAATAATTTTTACTTCAACCTCCTTTATGGTAGATATTCGTGCCATATAAAAATAATCCAGTTTTTCTCATTCTAAGCATATAGTAGGATTTCACTTTTGCATTCCCTTTGGATGTCAAGTACACCATGTGACTTGTTTTGACTATTAAATGTGAGCAGATGACAAGTGACATTTCTAGGCAGAAGGTTTAAAAGTGAGTATGTGATTTTCCATGTTATTTTTTCTCCACTCTGGTAGTCATAGAAGCATGTTTTAATACAGATCCATCATAAGCCTGACTCTCTATGTTTTACATTAGATAACCAGTATGAGCAATACTTACATATATTGTTTTTGTCTTAAGCCTCAGATTCTGGGATTGTTTGTCACTACAGTATACCTGAGCCTATTGTAAGTGATTACCTTTAATCTTTACTTTTGATTTAACTATTGTCATGTCACCGTTCCTGAGCTTTTTGAGGCTGATTAAGTATAAAATGTGTTCTCAGCTCTTCTCTGTTTCTAATAGCCCTGTATTGTGTTTTCTTTGTCATATTTATTTGTTTGTTATGTATCCATCTGTACTCTGGCTGACAAAATTTCGTGACTTCTATCTCTACTTTTATTCCTCCCCTGCTTGTAGGTTTTTTCCTTCAAAAATATTACATTCCTCTAATATTATTGAGGTTCCAAGAGATAATGAAACTAGATGTGTGTGTTCAATCTTCTATCTTTACTCAGAAGTTTCACCTCACTCAGAAGTTTCACCAATGAAACTTGCACACTCATTTCTCCCACACCCAACTCAAACTCCCCTTGTTCTATAGGAACTTGAAACACTAAGAATATGAAGAAAAATTGACAGACATGTCGCTTTTTGAACCCACACCCTTGCCTCCTTTGGACTTCTGCCATCTGTCACAATTTGAGCTGGAGAAAGCCACTCATGAGTGCCAAAGGCTACCACCCAAATCACTGTATACCTTTTGATTCAGACAAACAAACAAAATTGCACTCTTGTGAGTTAATCTAATTATACCAACAATAATAATCCTGTATTTTTCTATGTTACTTTACAACTTACCAAACAGCTTTTTATTCATTATCATATTTGAAACTCAACAACTTTGTGATATTCTGATTCAAATATTAAATTTATACTTGAGGAGGGAGATAAGAATGAACAAACTGAAAAAAAGATTTACTTTTTGTGTTGTGGGAAATAGTGACAAAAATGCCAGGGTCTTCAAGATAACAATCAGATATTTGTTTAGTAGGCAGTGGCCAGGATCAGTCTTATAAATGATGGTATATAAGTTTGTTTTGTTTGCTTATTCTCAAGAAAGACATAGTCTAGTAAGGGTCTGTGTTTAGCATGAAGGATCTAAGACTTGAATGCACTTACCATACTCTAGTATCATTGAAATCCCCTCCCTAAAATACTTACCTTAGCTCTTGGGCCTGGCATCAGCCTACAAAAATAGAGCCAATCAAGTACTATGTGTCCTGCAGAGTTTTTGATTTCCTAGTGGCCACATTTCTGGCACATGCTTATGTTTTCCCTTAGATTCCTTAGGCCTTTGTTAATACACATCGAGATTCTCCCAAGTTTTGGCTCCTCAGGAAGTTCGGCAGTAGTTTTTAAGATATGGAGAAGGTATGAGGTAGGAGAAATATTTGGCAGCTTTGGGGATCTGTGTTTCCACTACTAAGGTATAACCTGAAAGACAAGACTTGTAGAAAAGGCAGTTGAGGCTAACCTCTCTGAGGCCCTAAGGAGCTCTTGCCTGGGCTTCAGAAAATCGGAGTCCTAGACTGTGCTCAACTACTAAAACCCTGTGTGACCTTGGGCACACAATTTCTCCTCCCTGAGCCTCTTGGTTCTAAAAGCCCTTCCAGCTCAATTATTCTGTAATTCATGAAAGCTTAATAGTACTGGAAATTGTCTTGCTCAGGTTGATAATGGCTTGAGCAAATAAATGAATAGGCTGAATAAAGTGCTACCTTCACAGTGGACATAAAATGGTTTCCAAATTAAATGCATATCTCCTAAAGCAATTCTTAATTAGCAAAGCTGATGTGAGTGAGTCTTGTGGTGAGGCTGCACAGACAGGAATTCAGAATCTAGGGAAAAGGTGATAATAGGCCCAATCTGCTTCTTACCTGTCATAGCAAAGAAGGAGTGTGGTTCTAGAAGCTAGGCATCACATTTTAAGGTAAGAAAAAGGGTTTAGAGAGGTTTCAGGGCTTTGACTAGGATAATGGGAGTACTCTGAATTATGCCACATAAGGAAGAGCAGACAGACATCGGGGTGAGTAGTCAGAAGACCTCCAGAAAAGTCTTGGCCCCTGTTCTTAGCATCTCAAGGGTTCTTGTGGGAAATAGGAGTGACTTAAAATCTGAACAAAAAGGTATACTGTGGTTGGTAGGTAGATGTAACACAGGGACATATTTCAAGTTAATAGAAAGATACTACTAAGTATTAGAACCATAGGATGTCTCAAGAAGTAGTGTGTTTTTGTTGAAAGTTTATGTTGAAAGGCCAAAATGCCATCTTATAGAAATAATATCGATAGGGTCAGTGATCAGGTGAAGAGTTGGATTAAATTATTTAAGTTCCTCCCAAATTCTGAGGGTAAATAATTCCACGTTAATAGTCAAGCTAGTGGCAAGGAGATTCTAAATACAAGGTCTGAAATTCCAAGCAGGGGAACACTTATATTCCACCAATTATAAGATTGGTTCCTCACTGCACTGTCCACTGAATTAACATCTGATTGTTATCTTGAAGACCCAAGTACTTTTGTCATTGTTTCCAACAACTCAAAATGTACATCTTTTTTCAGTTTGTACATTCTTATTCTTATTGCTTCCTCAAGTGTAAATTGAGTATTTAAATCAGAATATCACAAAGTTGTTGAGTTTTACATAAGATAGTGAAACAAAGCTGTTTGGTAAGTTGTAAAGTGCCACAGAAAAATACAGGATTAGCCAGGCACAGTGGCTCATGCCTGTAATCCCAGTACTTTGGGAGGCTGAGGTGGGTGGATCACGAGGTCAGAAGTTTGAGACCAGTCTGACCAACATAGTGAAACCCCGTCTCTACTAAAAATACAAAAAATTAGCTGGGTGTGGTGGTGTGTGCCTGTAATCCCAGCCTCTGGGGAGGCTGAAGCAGAAGAATTGCATGAACCCAGGAGGCAGATGTTCCAGTGAGCCAAGATCATGCCACTGCACTCCAGACTGGGTGACAGTGTGAGACTCCATCTCAGAAAAAATAAATACAGGATTATTGTTGTTGGTATTAATATATTCACTGGCCTGAGTACAATTTTGTTTGGTTGGTTTTAGCTTTTGCTATTATTTCTTATTCATACATAATAGATGTACATATTTTTGGGTAAATGTGACAATATATTAATATGATATCAAATCACAGTAACTGGGATGTCCATTGATATAGTTTTGCTGTGTCCTCACCGAAATCTCATCTTGAATTCCCACGTGTTGCGGAAGGGACCCGGTGAGAGGTAATCAAATCATGGTTGTGGGTCTTTCCCATGCTGTTCTCATGATAGTGAATAAGTCTCATGAGATCTGATGGCTTCATAAAGAGAAGTTCTTTTGTGCAAGTTCTCTTCTCTTCTCTGCCTCCATGTAATATGTGTCTTCCACCTCCTGCCATGATTGTGAGGCCTCCCCAGCCATGTGGAACTGTGAGTCCACTAAATCTCCCTCTTTTGTAAATTTCTCATTCTCAGGTATGTCTTTATCAGTAGTGTGAAAACTGACTAATACATTCCTCAGCTTGAACATCTCTTTTCCTTATACTAGAAGCATTTAGATGATTCCCTTCTAGCCATTTTGAAATGTACAGCAGATCAGTGTTAACTAAAGTCATCCTACTAATCAATCAAATGCTAAGTTTTATTTCTTCTATCTAACTGTATGTCTTGGTACAATTTGAGCTCTTATAGAGTTTAAATAAGGACAGATTCCCCAAGGTAGAAGAAAGCAGATGGTTTGCTGAGTGATTCTCTCTAGGGTTACTGGCTAATGATTTCCTTTATAATTTACTTTTCCCAGTGGAGCCATGTGATGAGAAGCTGGAGAGAGATGGCTGGAGGCTACAGATAGTTGAGGGTAGAAGGATTTAGAGTAGAAATCTAACAGCTATAAAAGATATTGGGAGAGGAGGACTGAGTACAGCAGAACGAAGAATCAAACATACAAAAGCCAAGGTAAGACAGTGAGCGTCTTATGCAGATGTTTACAGTATTTTTCTTAAAAAACTTGTAGAAATTAGTTGTTCTTTCATACAAAAGTATTTAGGTGTGGCTACCTCAAGAAAGAGAGCACTGTTCAAAGCCTGGGGTCTCTGATGGAATACAAATGTCTCTACTTTGGCACATATATGGTGGGTGTGGAATTTTGTATCTGCAAATGGGTTGTCTAAAGAACTGGTATGATGGAAAAAGGAAATTGGATTCCTGGAATAAACTCAGGGGCTGGCAAGAACAGATAATATTCCTCCTTACATTCCCAACTGTTTCTAGGAAACAAGATTTGTTTACCTCTTGAAGAACAGAAGAAAAAAATGACATTTCTTTTGCTGGGCAGGATTGAAAAGATATTTCTCTTGATCATCTCTTGATTTGGGCTTGTTTGTTTATTAACTGTTTGCTGAAGTCAAGATCCAGGTCACAGGGCTTTTGTAATGGGAGGAGGTATCATGAGTGAACAGTGGATATTAGCAGCACTGTGCCTAGTGACACATTGGTTAAACTCCTTCTCAGTTACTATTCTTTCTTCTTTTTCTTTTTGCCTTCTGCTTCACTCTACTCTTTTCTCATTTCTTCTCCTCTTCATTTTACTTATCTTTTCTTTCTTATTTTTTCTTTCCTGGTTCTTGTTTATTATTCCTGTCTTGCATTCCTTCTTTTTTCTCTCCTCCCTATGCATTTCTTTTGCTTCTTTTTATCCCCAGCTGAGTCAGACTCCAGGAAGATGTGCATCCAGAAGACTTTTCCATTCCCAGCTTAGAAAAAAAAGACAGATGCAAAGCCTTTATTAGCTCATCTCCTTAGGCTCCTAGCTAGTGAAAGATTGCTCCTCAAAATAGATTTTATTTTACTTTACTTTGATTCAATGTGAAATGACTCAAGCCAAGGGCCCTCTGGATCTTCCCTTGAGAAATATCATTTAATATTGTATACAACTTGCTTTCAAATGTTCCCACTCTTTGGTATAATATTTATTTTGTTTCAGTTCAGCACATTACTACTGGTTAGTTTATCTAGGACCACCTTAAACCTTTCTGGATTTTTTTAGTATTTATTACTTTCTAGAGGTTAAAAATGCTTATCACACTCTCAGAGAAATTCTTTGGCCCCTAAAACATTCTGTTCCATGGCCACTACTCCATGAGGCAGTTATTACTGCCATTTAAAAATATGAAATCTGAGATCGGAATGGATTAAGACACTTCCGTATGATCACAGAGTTACAACATAGTGGGCCTGAGATTCACAACTAGAACAGTTTGATTTCAAAATTAATGATCTTTACACAACATCAAAACAGGGCTCAGCATAGCTTATGAGAAACTACACAAAATACTTCTCTAGTCACTTGATCAACCTTTACGTCTAGCCCAAAGCTTATCTGAACGATTTGATTTTGGAGTACATGAGAGATAGTATGGTATATTAGAGGAGCTCCTGAAATACACACACAAACACACACACACAGATATATATATCTTTCCATCGTTTTGACTGAAGAGTTTAGAAGATTCTCATATGTATTCAGAGACTGGATTCAGTTCCATTTGTGAATTGTTTAAGTCATGTGACGTTGATGTCAGACATTGTATCAGAACTCTCATGAGTTATAGACCTTACTAAGGGTAATTTCCATTAGTCTGGTTACATTCCAATTATCATGGAGCCTTAGGAGGAAAAAAAGATAAACCAATTTTGAAAACTGGTGGCCATAATTTAATTTCATGACAACAAAATAAGTTGACATGGTAAATTTATGGTCTATCTGTACTTTACTTAATGGTATAATAATACATACCATGCCAGATAACTTATTTGAAACTTATTCCATAACCAAGAAATAGATGAACTTCTCTGGATTACTGCAATATGAATAATTTGATCATTTGGACTATCAATCATGGTAAGCCCAATATAACAAAACCAATGTTATGAGACCAAAAATAAAAAATGGGAAGCATCTTTTTTAAAAAATAATTATTTTAGTTTTAGGGATACATGTGCAGGGTTGTTTTATAGATAAACTTGTAACAGTGTTTTCTTGGACAGATTACTACATCACTAAGTTACTAAGCCTAGTGCCCAGTAGTTATTTTTTTCTTCTCCTTTTCCTTCTACCAGCCTCCACCTTCAAGTAGAACCCAATGCCTGGTTTTCCCTTTTTTGAGTGTGTCTATGAGTTCTCATCTTTTAGCTCCCAATTATACGTGGGAACATTTGGTATTTGGTTCTCTGTTGATGTGTTAGTTTGCTAAGGATAATGGCCTCCAGCTCCATCTGTATTCCTGCAAAGACATAATCTCATTCTTTTTATAGCTGCATAGAATTCCACGGTGTATATGTAACACATTGTCTTTATCGAATCTGTCATGACATGAACTCATCCTTTTTTATGGCTGCATAGTATTCCATGGTGTATATGTGCCACATTTTCTTAATCCAGTCTGTCACTGATGGACATTTGGGTTG
>NW_012118744.1:232778-235439 GCF_000951035.1 Colobus angolensis palliatus | reverse complement strand
TTGAGAGTTATACCTGATATAAATGACGAATTGATGGGTGCTGACGAGTTGATGGGTGCAGCACACCAACATGGCACAGGTATACATATGTAACAAACCTGCACGTTATGCACATGTACCCTAGAACTTAAAGTATAATAATAAAATAAAAATTAAAATTAAACAAAATTGCCCAGTGTCATCAGGACAGTGCCCCTAGGGATCAGACATCCTAGAAGAAGGAGCAGGTGCCCACCTTTACTGTTCTCCAACCCCCTCAAGTGACATCTGCAGGTGCAGGAGTGAAGCAGATTAGTTGGGCCTGATGTGAACCACCAGCAAACCACAACAGCCTCATAGATGAGGGACCTGACCATTAAAAAAAATTCAAACACAAAGAAACAACGACAGCATCAACAGAAAATTCTTCAAACAAAAAACCCATTCAAGAGTCAACAGCATCAAAGATTGAAACTAGACAAACTCAGAAAGATGAGAAAGAATCAAAGGAAAGCTGTGGAAAACCCAAAAGGCCAGAGTGTCTCTTTTCTTCCAAAAGATCGCAATGCATCTCCAGCAAGGGTTCAAAACTGCACAGAAGAACAGATGGATGAATTGACAGAAATAGGCTTCAGAAGGTGGGTAATAACAAACTCCACTGAGATAAAAGAGCATTTTCTAACCCAATGCCAAGAAGCTGAAAATCTTGATAAATGAATAAAGGAGCTTGATGAAAGCTTGGAGGTTAGAAGAGCTGCCAACTAGAATAATCTGTTTACAGAAGAAAATAAATGACCTGAAGGAGCTGAAATACACAGCACAAGAACTTCGTGAAGCATAAACAAGTATCAATAGCTGAATCAACCAAGTGGCAGAAAGGATATCAGTGTTTGAAAACCACCTTGTGGAAATAAGTCATGCAGACACGATTTGAGAAGAAGGAATAAAAAGGAACAAACAAAACCTCTGAGAAATATGGGACTATATAAAAAGACCAAATTTATGATTGATTGGAGTATCTGTAGGAGATGGGGAAAATGGAAACAAGGTGGAAAACACACCTCTGGATATTATCCAGGAGAACTTTCCCAAGCTAGCGAGCCAGGCCAACATGCAAATTCAAGAATTAAAGAAAACACCACTAAGATACTCCACGAGAAGATCAACTCCAAGACACATAATCATCAGATTATCTAAGGTTGAAATGAAGAAAAAATGTTAAGCGCAACTAGAGAGAAAAGCCAGGTCACCTACAAAGAGAAGCCCATCGGACTAACAGTAGACCTCTCAGCAGAAACCCTACAAGCCAGAAGACAATGGGAGCCAATATTCAACATTCTTAAAACAAAGAATTTTCAATTCAGAATTTTATATCCAGCCAAACTAAACTTCATAAGGGAAGAAGAAATGAAGTCCTTTCCAGATAAGCAAATGTTGAGAAATTTTGCCACCACCAGGCCTGTCTTGCAAGAGTTCCTGAAGGAAGCACTAAACATGTAAAGGGAAAAATGATGACAGCCACTGCAAAAACACACCAAAATATAAAGACCAATGACACTATAAAGAAATTGCATCAACTACTGTTGAAATTAACCAAATAGCATCATGATTACAGGATAAAATTCACACATAACAATATTAACCTTAAAGGTATATTGTCCAAATGCCCCATTTAAAAGACACAGACTGGAAAATTGGATAAAGAGTTAAGACCCACTAGTGTGCTTACTCAGGAGACCAATCTCACTTCCAAACACACACATAAGCTCAAGATGAAGGGATGGAGGAAAATTTACCAAGAAAATGGAAAGCAAAAAGAAGCAGGGATTGCAATCCTAGTCTATGACAAAAGAGACTTTAAACCAACAAAGATAACAAAGAAGGACATTACATAATGGCAAAGGGATCAATCCAACAAGAAGAGCTAACTATTGTAAATGTATATACATCTAATATAGGGGCACGCAGATTCATTTTTGAAAAGTTCTTAGAGACCTACAAAGAGACTTAGATTCCCACACAACAGTAGTGGGAGACTTTAACACCCCACTGTTTGGACGAACGGAGGTAAGATGGTGCACTTCCGGGTTCTTCTTCACCACCAGCTCTTCCCGCACGTGCGAAAATGCAGCCGGCGCCTGGGAAGGTGCAGATCACCTGGGCATGAGCCAGGTGATGTCAATCTGAAGAGACCAAGATTTACCTGGTCGCACCTGCAGAACGCCCCCCGACACGCCCATGCCCTGCCTATTGCCCTCCCACTCCTGGAAAAGCCACTCTCCGCCAGTGAGCCATGCAGCCTTCTCACAGCCCCACTCCTGTCGGGATGTCAGGACTGTGGGAACTCTGTCCGAGAGCCCCATCGGGGGACTCTGCCAGCCTCCTTTGCCGGAGGCCAACAGACTTCTTCCCCACAGCTTAAGTGACCAAAATAAACTTGCAGTTTTGCTCCTACACTTGCCTATCCGCTGGTTCTTTTGCGCCCGCTCGGCTGGTCTTAGAAAAACAAATCAGTTGGTGCCGAAACCTGGGAGGAGACCCCTCCTTAGGCCTCTAGGGGTTGAGGAACCTCCTCCTGCTCCCACACCACAGACAGCCCAGGACCTGAGACCCGCTTCCCTCACTCTCATGGCCTCTCTGGGGTAAGTGCCCTTGTCTCCTCTTTACCTCCCTCGGCCAAAA
>NW_012118744.1:227914-230836 GCF_000951035.1 Colobus angolensis palliatus | reverse complement strand
CATCCACTCCACGAAAAACTCCACTCCTTAATTGCTGCCTGGCCAACAACTACTTTGTGCACTCATTCCTCATTCCCAGCTAAAAAGGGCCCCTACTGAAAGCAATCAGTGGAAATCAGTTTGGCTTTCTCCTACTCACCTCAAACTTACTAAATTTTCTTAACTATCTCATACTCTCCAACCTTGCCAAGACCATCCTTCTGGGTTTTGCCCATATTCCAACAAATGCTTCCATTTCTCATTCCTATACTAATACTGTGCCTTATTTTATTTTTCATCCGTCCGTCCAAATACCAACGATAGGCCCCGACCTTAACGACGCCCCTTAACAGCAGGAAGTAGCCAGACAGACCACGGCGCCCCTTTATCACTATTATCAATAAAAGGTTGGACTGTTTGGACAAACGGAGGCAAGATGGTGCACTTCCAGGTTCTTCTTCACCACCAGCTCTTCCCGCACGCGTGAAAATGCAGCCGGCACCTGGGAAGGTGCAGATCAACAGGGCATGCGCCAGGTGATGTCAATCTGAAGAGACCAAGATTTACCTGGTCGCACCTGCAGAACACCCCCCGACACGCCCATGCCCTGCCTATTGCCCTCCCACTCCTAGAAAAGCCGCTCTCCGCCAGTGAGCCATGCGGCCTTCTCACAGCCCCACTCCTATCTGGATGTCAGGACTGTGGGAACTCCTTCCGAGAGCCCCATCGGGGGACTCTGCCGGCCTCCTTTGCCGGAGGCTGACAGACTTCTTCCCCACACCTTAAGTGACCAAAATAAACTTGCAGTTCTGCTCCTACACTTGCCTACCCACTGGTTCTTTTGCGCCCGCTCGGCTGGTCTTAGAAAAACAAATCACCCACTGTCAATATTAGACAGATCAATGAGATGGAAAATTA
Organism: Colobus angolensis palliatus; assembly: GCF_000951035.1. NCBI lineage: Eukaryota > Metazoa > Chordata > Mammalia > Primates > Cercopithecidae > Colobus > Colobus angolensis. The sequence continues at coordinate 229,939 of NW_012118744.1, read as the reverse complement.
ACAAGGATGTTCAGGACTTAAACTCAGCTCTGAATTAAGTGGACCTAATAGACATCTAAAGAACTATCTACCCTAAATCAATAGAATATACATTCTTCTCATTGCCACATGTCACATATTCTAAAATCAGCCACATAATGGAAACTAAAACACTCCTCAGCAAATGCAAAGAACTGAAATTATAGCAGTCTCTCAAATCAGAGAATACAAATCTCAAATCAAAACAGTCTCTCAAATCAATCAAATTAAATCTGAAGATTAAGAAACTCACCCAAAACCACAAAATTACATGGAAATTTAACAACCTGTTTCTGAACAATTGCTGGGTAAATAATACAATTAAGGCAAAAACCAAGAAATTCTTTGAAATATAATGAGAACAAAAATATAACATACCAGAATCTCTGGGACACAGCTAAAGTAGTCTTATGAGGGAAATTTATAGCACTAAATGTCCACATCAGAAAGCTAGAAAGACTTCAAATCAGCACCTTAACATCACAATTAAAAGCTAGAAAAATACGAGAAAAAAAATTCAACAGCTAGTAGAAGACAAGAAATAACTAAGATGAGAGCAGAACTGAAGGAGATAAAGACATGAAAAATCCTCCAAAATATTAACAAATCCAGGAGCTGTTTGTTTTTGGGGAAAAAAAAAGCAAAATAGATAGACCACTAGCTAGACTTATAAAGGAGAAAGGAGAAAAGAATCAAATGGACACAATAAAAAATGGTAAAGCGGATATCACCACTGATCCCACAGAAATACAAATTACCATCAGAGAATACTATAAACACCTCTATGGAAATAAACCAGAAAATCTAGAAAAAAAATGGATAAATTCCTGGAAACATACACCCTCCTAAGACTAAACCAGGAAGAAGTCAAATATCTGAATAGACCAATAACAAGTTCTGAAATCGAGGCAATAATTAATCACCCACCAACCAAAAAAAGCCCAGGACCAGATGAATTCACAGAGAAATTCTACCAGAGGTACAAAGAGGAACTGGTATCATTCTTTCTGAAACTATTCCAAACAATTGAAAAGGAGTCCCGTATAGTCCCATAACTCATTTTATAAGGCCAGCATCCTCCTGATACCAGAAACCTGAAAGAGACAGAACAGTAACAGCAAACTTTGGTCCCGTATTCCTGATGAAAATTGATGTGAAAATCCTCAATGAAATACTGGCAAACCGAATCCATCAGCACATCCAAAAGCATATCCACCATGTTCAAGTTGTTTTAATCCTTGGGAGGCAAGGCTAGTTCAACATATGCAAATCAATAAATGTAATCCACCACATAAGCAGAAACATGAATGAAGCTGGAAGCCATCATCCTCAGCAAATTAATAGAGTAACAGAAAACCAAACACTGCATGTTCTCATTCATAAGTGGGAGCTGAACAATGAGATCACATGGAAACAGGGAGGGAAACAGCACACACAGGGGTCATTCAGTGGGTGGCGGGCTGAAGGGAGGTCAAAAGCATTAAGACAAATAGCTAATACATGCGGGGCTTAAAACCTTGGTGACAGGTTGATGGGTGCAACAAACCATAGTGGCACATGTATACCTATGTAACAAACCTACACGTTCTGCACTTGTATCCCAGAACTTAAAATAAAATAAAATGAGATAAAATGAATACCCAATCTTCAGTATGTCTTTATCAGCAACATAAAAATGGACTAATTCAGGCATGAAATCTGAAATCCCTGCTTGCTTTCTCAGCCAGGAGGCTGGTAGCCTGAGCAAGTTCTCAGCTCTGCTCCCACACCACCCAGAAACAAATTCAGTGCTGTTTGGGGTGACATGGTGGGAGTGAGACTGGTCTTTTGGGTTGTATGGGATCTGGATGGGGCCTGTATCTTCTGTCTTTCTCCCACTTCCTGGTGATTTTCATGACACAGAAAAGGCAGTCATCATCTTCCTGGAACCATAACTCCATTGACCTTGGAACCACTGCTATCTCTCACAGCAACTTCGGCAAGCCCTGACCAAGAATCTGAACTCAG
>NW_012118744.1:223577-224789 GCF_000951035.1 Colobus angolensis palliatus | reverse complement strand
GAGTTGGAGACTGCAGCTGTTCCTATTCGGCCATCTTGCTCCGCCCCTTGATGATCTTTTTCTACCTACCCTGGTAGCTGAAGACAAAAGTCATAATCCCTTGGTAGTTCTTGGACCCTATCCACTGCCTGATCCTCCCTATACTACGAAAGCTGATGCTCTCTTAAAAGTGCCACTTCCTGGAAGGAGGCCAACCAGCATAAAACTAGTTCAATAAACAATGGGAATACAATGAAGGACCCTCACAGAGTCCACTTCACTCCCCTGCCATGTCCAAGAGAGCAGGTGCTGCTATCCATGGCTGAAAAACTGGAAGAGAGTTCACATCACAGGACTCTGTGCAGACACTCCCCACATCACAGGACTCTGTGCAGACACTACCCAGTACCAGCCCAGAAACTGGTAGCCCCACTAAGTGGCAACATTCAGAAGAGAAATAACAGTCACTACAGTTCAGTTCTCAGGGAGCCACATTAATATGAAAGGGGAGAGAGGACTACATGAAAGGGGAACACTGTGGGACAAAAGAATCTGAACAGCAGCCCATGAGACCCAGATCTTCCCTCCGACATAGTCTACACAAATGAGAAAGAACCAGAAAAGCAATTTTGGTAACATGACAAAACAGTATTCTTTAAAACACTCAAAATTTACACTAGCTTACAAGTAATGTATCCAACCCAAGATTAAATCCCTGATTGACCAGCAAAAGAATTCAGAGGGTTGATTATTAAGGTAATCAAGGAAACAACCAGAGAAAGGTGAAGTACAATTTAATGAAAATAAAAAAAAAACTGATACAAGATATGAGAGGAGAAATCTTCAGTGAAATAGATAGCATAAATAAAAAAAAATCACAACTTCCAGAAATCAAGGACACACTTATGAAAATGAAAAATATACTGGGAACTCTGAGCAATAGAATTGAACAAGCAGCAGCAAGAACCTCAGGGCTCAAAGACAAGGCTTTCAAAACAACCCAATCCAACAAAGACAAAATATTTTAAAATAAACAAAAGCTTGTGATTTTTGCACACTAATTTTGTATCCTGAGACTTTGCTGAAGTTGCTTATCAGCTTAAGGAGATTTTGGGCTGAGATGATGGGGTTTTCTAAATATACAATAATGTCATCTGCAAACAGGGACAATTTAACTTCTTCTTTTCCTAACTGAACACTCTTTATTTCTTTCTCTTGCCTGATTGCCAAACT
>NW_012118744.1:218362-221807 GCF_000951035.1 Colobus angolensis palliatus | reverse complement strand
GGATTGCATTGGGAGTTATACCTGATGTAAATGACGAGTTGATGGATGCTGACGAGTTGATGGGTGCAGCACACCAACATGGCACAAGTGTACATATGTAACAAACCTGCACATTATGCACATGTACCCTAGAACTTAAAGTATAATAACAATAAATAACTAAATAAATAAAATAAAATAAACAAAACCTCCAAGAAGTTTGGGATTATGTTAAATGACCAAATCTAAGAATAATTGGGTTTAATAATTCTTGAGAATTAAGAGAAATCTAAAAGATTGGAAAATATATTCGGAGAAATAACTGAGGAAAACTTCCCCAGCCTTGCTAGAGATCTGGACATCCAAATATAAGAAACTCAAAAAACAACTGGGAAATTCATTGCAAAAAGATCATTGCCTAGGCACATAGTCATCAGGTTATATAAAGTCAAGATGAAGGAAAGCATATTAAGAGTTGTGAGACAAAAGTGTCAGGTGACCTATAAAGAAAAATCTACCAGATTAACAGCAGATTTCTCAGCATAAACCCTACAAACTAGAAGGGATTGGAGCCCTGTCTTCAGCCTCAAGTAATTCTCAGGCAAGAATTTTGTATCCAGCAAAACTAAGCTTCATAAATGAAGAAAAAGTACAGTCTTTTTCAGACAAACAAATGCCGATAGAATATGCCATTACCAAGCCAGCATTATAAGAACTGCTAAAATGAGCTCTAAATCTTGAAAAAAAATTATTGAAATACATCAAAACAAAACCTCCTTAAAGCATAAATCTCACAGGTCCGATAAAATAACAACACAATACATTTTTAAGAAAGCAAAGCATTCAGGGAACAAATAGAATGATGACTAAAATGGTAGCTCACATCTCAATACTAACATTGAATGTAAATGGCCTAAACGAAAAATACAGAAGGACAGAATAAATAAGAATTTACCAATCAAGTATCTGCTGTCTTCAAGAGACTCACCTAACACATAAGGACTTACATAAACTTAAGGCAAAGGAGGGGAAAAAGACATTACATGCAAATGGACACCAAAATGAGCTGGAGGAGCTATTCTTATATCACACAAAACAAACTTCATAGAAATAGTGGTTAGAAAAGACAAAGAAGGGCTTTATATAATGATCAAAGGTCTTGTCCAACAGGAAAATATCACAGTTCTAAATATATGTGCACCTAACACTGGAGCTCTCAAATTTATAAAACAATTACTACTAAACCTAAGAAATGAGATAAACATCAACACAATAATGGTGGGGGACCTCACTGACAGAACTAGACAGGTTATAAAGATAGAAAGTTAGCCAAGAAATAATGGACATAAACTATAACCTAGAAAAAATAGACTTAACAGATATTTATGGAATATTCTACCCAACAACTGCAAAACATACATTCTATTCATCAGTGCGTGGAATAGTTTTTAAGACAGATCATATGATAGATGACAAAACAAGTCTCAATAAACTTAAGAAAATTGATAATATATGAAGTACTCTCTCTGATCCCAGTGGAATAAAATTGGAAATGAATTCCAAAGCGAGCCTTCAAAACTGCAAATAAATGGAAAATGAATAACCTACTCCTGAATGATTATTGAGTCAACAGTGAAATCAAGATGGAAATGTAAAACTTATCTGAACTGAATAATAATAGTGGCACAATCTATCAAATGCTCTGGGATACGGCAAAGGCAGTGCTAAGAGAAAAGTTCATAGCCTTAGATGCTTACATCAAAAACTTTGAAAGAACATGATTGATGATCTAAGGTCACGCCTCAAGGAACTAGAGAAACAAGAACAAATCAAACCCTAACCCAGCAGAAGAAAAAACAAAAACAAAAAAACCAAGATCAGAACAGAACTAAATGAAATTGAAACAAAAAAAAATACACAAGGCAAATGAATTGAATGTAAATGAAATAAAAATCTGGTTCTTTGAAAAGATAAATAATATTGATAGAACACTAGTAAAATTAACCAAGAAAAGAAGAGAGAAGATCCAAATAAGCTCAATTAGAAAAGAAATGAGGGCCAAGCACAGTGGCTCATGCCTGTAATCTCAGCACTTTGGGATGCCAAGGCAGGCTGATTATGAGGTCAGGAGTTCGAAACCAGTCTGGCCAACATAGTGAAACTTCATCTCCACTAAAAATCCAAAAAAATTAGCTGGACTTGGTGGCAGGCACCTGTAATCCCAGCTACTCAGGAGGCTGAGGTAGGAGAATCTCATGAACCTGGGTAGTGGAGGTTGCAGTGAGCTGAGATTGCACCATTGCACTCCAACCTGGGCAACAGTGCAAGAAGAGACTCTGTCAATGAAAGAAAGAAAGAAAGAAAGGAAGGAAGGAAGGAAGGAAGAAAGAAAGAAAGAAAGAAAGAAAGAAAGAAAGAAAGAAAGAAAACAAATGGGAAATATTACAACCAACAACACATGAATACAAAAGATTATTCAAGGTTTCTATGAACAACTTTTCAAGCATAAAATAGAAAACATAGAGAAGATGGATACATTCCTCTAAATATACAACCCTCCTATCGTAAACCAGGAATAATTACAAACCTTGAACCTACCAATAACAAGCAGTGAGATTGAAATAGTAATTTTAAAATTGCCAAAAATAAAAAGTCCAGGACTAGAGAGATTCTCAGCTGAATTCCATCAACATTCAAAAATGAATTTGTACCACTCTATTTGACACTATTGCACAAGATAGAGAAAGAAGGAATCCTCCCTAAATCATCCTATGAATCCAGCATCATCCTAATACCAAACCAGAGAAGAACATAACAAAAAAAGGAAACTAAAGGCCAATATCCCTGATAAACATAGATGCAAAACTCCTTCACAAAATAATAGCTAGCCTAATTCAACAGCATATCAAAAAGATAATCCACCATGATCAAGTGTATGTCATACCAGGGATGCAGGGATGGTTTAATATCAGCAAGTCAATAAATGTGATACACTACATAAACAGAATTAAAAAGAAATATCACATTATTATCTCAACAGATGCAGAAAAAGCACCTGACAAATTCCAACATCCCTTTATGATTAAAAGACTCAGTAAAATTGGCATAGAAGGGACATACCTTAATGGAATAAGAGCCATCTATGACAAACCCAGAGCCAGCATAACACTGAAGGGGAAAAAGCTGAAAGCATTCCCCCTGAGAGCTGGAACAAGGCAAGGATGCCCACTATGACCACTTTTATTCAATATAGTACTCGAAGTCTTATCCACAGCAATCAAACAAGAGAAAGCAATAAAAGGCATCCAAATCGGTTTAAAAAAAAAAAAGAAAAAGAAATCAAACTGTTGCTGTTTGCTGATTGTATACCTAGAAAACCCTAAAGACTCCTTCAAAAAGCTCCTAGAACTAATACATTAATTCAGCAAAGTTTCAGGATAGAAAATTAGTGTACCCAAAACAGTAG
>NW_012118744.1:216575-217038 GCF_000951035.1 Colobus angolensis palliatus | reverse complement strand
GCAAAAACTGGAAAAATTCCCTTTGAAAACTGGCACAAGACAGGGATGCCCTCTCTCACCACTCCTATTCAACATAGTGTTGGAAGTTCTGACTACGGCAATCGGGCAAGAGAAAGAAATAAAGGGTATTCAGTAAGGAAAAGAAGAAGTCAAATTGTCCCTGTTTGCAGATGACATAATTGTATATTTAGAAAATCCCATGGTCTCAGCCCAAAATCTCCTTAAGCTGATAAGCAACTTCAGCAAAGTCTCAGGATACAAAATTAATGTGCAAAAATCACAAGCAATCTTAAACACCAGTAACAGACAAACAGAGAGCCAAATCAGGAATGACCTTCCATTCACAATTGCTTCAAAGAGAATCAAATATCTAGGTATCCACAAGGGATGTAAAGGACCTCTTCAAGGAGAACTACAAACCACTGCTCAGTGAAATCAAAGAGGACACAAACAAATGGAAGAA
>NW_012118744.1:201311-215157 GCF_000951035.1 Colobus angolensis palliatus | reverse complement strand
ACGAGTTGATGTGTGCAGCACACCAACATGGCACAAGTATACATATGTAACAAACCTGCACGTTATGCACATGTACCCTAGAACTTAAAGTGTAATACTAATAATAATAATAATAAATCATCCCATGTTCATGGATGAGTAGAATCAATATTGTGAAAATGACCATACTGCCGAAAGCAATCTAAAAATTCAATGCAATTCCCATCAAAATACCACCATCATTCTTCACAGAACAACAACAACAAAAAATCGTAAAATTCATGTGGAACAAAAATGAGTCCACATAGCCAAAGCAAGACTAAGCAAAAAGAACAAATTTAGAAGCATCACATTACTCAACTTTTAATGATAGTATAAGGCCATAGTCACCGAAGAAGTGTGGTACTGGTATGAAATTAAGCACATAGAACAATGGAACAGAATAGAGAACCCAGAACCCCAAATACTTACTGCCAATTGATTTTTGACAAAGCAAATAAAAGCATAAGTGAGGAAAATACATCTTCAACAAATGATGCTTTTATAATTGACAAGCCACATGGAGAAGAATGAAACTGGATTCTCATCTCTCAACTTATACAACAATCAACTCAAGATGGATCAAAAGCTTAAATCTAAGACTTGAAATTATAAAAATTTTACAAGGTAACATCATAAAAACTTTTCTAGACATTGGCTTAGGCAAAGACTTCATGACCAAGAACCTAAAAGCAAAGGTAACAAAACCAAAGATAAATAGATGTGACTTAAATAAAAAGCTCCTATACAGCTAAAGAAATAATCAGCAGAGTAAATAGACAGCCCACAGTGTTGGAGAAAATCATTGCAATCTATACATCCTTCAAAGAACCAATATCCAGAATCTACAAGAAGCTCAAACAAATTAGCAAGAAAACAAAAACAAAAAAAAAAACAATGACATCAAAAATAGGCTAAGGACATGAATAGACAATTCTAAAAGGAAGATGTTCAAATAGCCAACAAGCATATGACCAAATGCTCAACATCATTAATGATCAAATAAATGAAAATCAAAACCACAATGTGTTACCACCTTACTCCTACAAGAATGGCCATGATGAAAAAATTAAAAAAATAATAGACCTTGGCAGGGACGTGGTAAAAAGAAAACACTTCTACATCATTGGTGGGAATGTGAACTAGTACAACCACTGTGGAAAACAGTGTGGAAATATCTGGAGGAACTAAAAGTAGAATTATCATTTGATACAGCCAACCCATGACTGGGTGTCTACCCAGAGGAAAATAAGTCATTATACTAAAAAGATACTTGCACAAACATGTTTATAGCAGCATAATTTACAGCTGCAAAATTATGAAATCAGCCTAAATGCCCACTGATCAATTAGTGGATAGAGAAATTGTGGTATACATATACAATGGAATACTATTCAGCCACAAAAAGGAAAAAAAATGACATTCACAGCATCCTGGATGAAATTGGAGATGATTATTCTAAGTGAAGTAACTCAGGAATGGAAAACCAAAAATCCTATGTTCTCACTCATAAGTGGGAGCTAAGCTATGAGGATGAAAAGGCATAGGAATGATACAATGGACTTTGGGGACTTGGGGAAAGGGTGAGAGGGGGTGAGGAAGAAAATACTGCAAATTTGGTACAGTGTATACTGCTAGGTTAATGGGTGCACTGAAATCTCAGAAATCACCACTAAAGAGGTTACTCATGTAACCAAATCCCACATGTTTCCCAAAAACCCATGGTGGTGACGAGTTGATGGGTGCAGCACACCAACATGGCACAAGTATACATATGTAACAAACCTGCACTCTATGCACATGTACCCTAGAACTTAAAGTACAATAAAAATAAAAAAATAAAAAAATAAAAATAAATAAAATAAAATAAAATAAAATTAAAAAATAAAATAAAATAAAAATGCAGTCTAATCACATTTTTGTAGAGCATCTGTGTGTGCTGGGGGTCCACTCCAGCCCGCAGTTGCTTTGGACTCTCCAAAGCACAAAGGCAAAAACAGCGAAGGCAGGCAAATAGCAAAGATCGTGGCCCAACCCTCCCCTTGGGAGCTGTGTTCCAGGGAGGTTTTAAACTGCTTTTGGTTGGAAAACACCAGCAGGATTTACTGAACACTCTGGTTGAGAGACTCCACCCAGTGAAGAGAAATGGGATTCAAGATCTATGTGACTAAGCAGTCTGATCACTTCTCCTTGGAGCTGCTAGGCTGTGCTGGGGGAGCGCTCCTGTTTACAGTTGCCTTGGATTCCCTGATGAGTCTTGCTTGCTGGAAGTATAGAAGAAGAATGATTAGACAGATAGCAAAGTGGATGTATAATACTTTGGGGGTCTTTCTAATCACCAGGATAATCTACTATCTTTTTATTTTATGTCCATTCTACCATTGGATCTTCAAAATTATATATTTTTTAAATTTTCTTACTGAAGCCTCACTTTGTGGTTCTGCAAAACAAACAAAAGAGAACTCTTTATCCTTTCTAAGTGAAAAAGAAATAAGAAGTTTCAATGCCTCTTTCCATTTTGTTATTCAGAAAAGAAAATTATCTGAAATTTTTACCCATTCTTTCCTTTAAAACTAGTTGCCTACCATAATGTATATTTTTAAAGTGCAGGGGAAGCACAAAGAAGAAAATGAAAGTAAAGATATAAGTCTAAGGATTTAGAAGAAATTTCTCCTGGTTTCCTTAGACCATGCAAAATAGAATCTGTGAATCAGAAAAGCTATGACAAATTGGAATGTCAGCCTTTTGTAAACTTGATCTTTTAATACTTAATTTTTCCTTTAGTTGTTCCTTATACATTTTCTTCTTCTTCTTCTTTTTTTTTTTTTTTTAATTTGAGGTAGAGTCTCACTCTGTCACCCAGGCTGGAATGCAGTGGCATGATCTAGGCTCACTGCAACCTCTGCCTCCCAGGCTCAAGTGATCTTCCCATCTCAGCCTCCCAAGTAGCTGGGACTACATCACTGGCTAATTTTTGTATTTCTTTTAAAGAAGGGGTTTCATCATGTAGCCTATGCTGGTCTCAAATTCCTGGACTCAAGAGATCTGCCCACTTAGGCATCGTAAAGTGCTGAGATTTCAGGCATAAGCCACTGTCATTGGCCTACTTATTCTTTGTTTTTAGCAATGCTCTTTTGTTTTGTTTTTGCTTTTTTTTTTTACAAATACAGTGTTTTGCAGTTGATAAAGTTAATAAGGCAAAGACATGTTTTGATGTCCAAAATTAGTCTTAGTGGAATAAAGAAGTATCTTTCGATGTGATTTTTTTTCTTTTTTAATTTTACTTTAAGTTCTGGAATACATATGCAGTGTGAATTTTTAAATAAATATGCAAGGGAGAAATTATTGCAAGCCATAGCCTACCATTTGGTGACTTATTTCCCAGAATTCTTCTCCATTCTAACTTTGGTAAATTTTGTTTCATATAACTAATGGGATTATTCCTTTAGCAAACTCACCCAAAACTGCAGCTGGACACCAAAAGATTAAACTATCTCCACTTTCAATGACAGATATTACTCCACACTTTATTTTCAATGACACACTGCTCAACAAGTAAAATGTATAAACTACCTTATGTTTGATACTGAAATAAGTTTTGCCTCCCAGGCTTACCATTATAGTTGATACTACTAACCATAAGAGAGAATATTGCTTCTCTTTAGTTAAAGTTCAGCCTGTAAAGAAGAGAAAAATTCAGAGAAAAAATAATTTTATAAATTACTCTAAGACACAAATTATGGCTGGAAAGTGTTAGGACATGCTAACTTAGAGAGATCCACATTTTATTCTTCCCCACCCCCAGTACATATGAGACCATGAGTCCTCACATGTATGGGCAAGCTTAATTAAGTTTAGTTTGGCTAACATTTATACTTCTCAAAATGGAGTTAGTCTTATTAACACACAATATGTAACAACATCCAGAATCTTGGTCTACACATATTCTACTCCTGAAAATTCTCACTTCTGTTCACTCTGATTGGGCTGAATACACAAGGAGACAAGTGCTCAGTATTACAGGTAAATGGGAAATGTGCCAGGTTGCAGATTCTGCCAAGAAGAAACAGTCATAAAGTGCACATTAATCCCCAAAATAGGCTAAACACCTAAGCAATTAGAACTATGGATCTTTCAATTTGTTTACTTGGTCAGAAGCTAAGATTCTGCTTATTGTGTTATTTAGTATTTTCAAGTATTGAGTGGTATTGTTTCATAAGCACTAGGCCCAAAGTGTTTGACAACCTTTTTTTTATATCTATAATGATAAATGTCCTACGATTTGCACTTAAACCACAATATGCCAAAATAATTTGTTGATATAAACATGTAATGTTAGAGCTGTATTATGAACATTTCAGGCCCATGTTTTTCACATAGCCTGTTGTGTTTCTTAGCAGCATCTCTTTAAAACGTCTATACATGATGCCTACTTCTTCCCCAAATGAAAACAAAACAAATAATCAGGGATTAAGGGAGCATACATTTGAATTGTCCAATAACTTTAGTTTTCATTGTCTTCCTTACAGACATTGATCAACTGCAAATAGCTGCCACAAAGTGGCCTAAGGGATGAACAAAGGATTTGGGAAAAACACAATTGAGTGCTCTAAACCACATTTGACTTGGTGACCCTTGGGAAAGTTACTTAACTACTTTGAGCCTTAATTATATCAACAGTAATATAGAAGAATAAAATTAATTTTATAGAGAGGTTGGGAGGATTGAATGAAGTAATTTGCAGAAATTTTGCAGCACAAGATAGATGGTTAATGTTAGTGGTTCTTCAAAAACTTGAATGAACCTTAAGGATGCTATTCTAAGTGAAATAAGGCAGTCACAAAAAAAAAACAAATACTGAATGATTTCACTCACATGAGTTTCTAAAATAGTCAAATTTACAAAAAGAGAGAGTAGTCATTGCCATTGTTGAAGGGAAGGGAAAAGGGGAATTATTGTTTAATGAATGTGGAGATTCAGTTCTGCAACATAAAAAAGACATAGAAACATATGGCACCACTGTGTGAATATAGTTAACACTTTTTAGCTGTAAACAAAAAATATGTAGTTAAGATGATAAAATTTAACTTGGAGCCAACATGGCCAACTAGATACACACAGGAAGAGCTTCTCCCACCAAGAGACCAGACCATCAAGAAGATTGGCATACTCTGAACAGATCTTCAGAAAGAAGGCATTGAGAGTGGGTGAAGAGAGGACACAGATCTCAGGCTGAAAGGGAGAAAGCTGGAAATGCTGCATGGGCTTGCCCTAAACCATAACTCATTCCTAGCTCCAAGCAGCTCCTAAAGAGGGGGGAGTGAAAGAGGCATGGAGTGGCCCACTATCACTGCAAACCTCAAAATTTCTAGCTGCAGGAGACCCCACAATCCCTATGGACATCTGAGCTGGCAGGGAGAACTGTCCAGTGAGATGGCAGAGACCGAACTCCAGCCTGCAAAGAGCCAAGAAAGTTTGATGCGGAAACAGCTGCAGTGGAGAATGGCCATGGGCATTCATCACTCAAGGCTCATCATACACTTCTAGGTGGCTTTTGCCTTTTTTTGCTGCCAGACCTGGACACAGCAGCATTGTCTTTCCCATAGAACAAGGCCAATCTGATCTGAGTGTCTCCTATCTGCTGTTATAGGTTCCCTTCCAGGCTGCACCCACTTTCAGTGCAGACTCAGCTGCCCAGTCAAAGCACTTGTAAGTGGCCACCACCATAGCTGTTTTGCTGGCAGAGTCCATCTAACAGCATCTGTGGGCAGGCCACCACCAATGCACACTGAACAACAACCCTGCCTCACTGGCACACACTTGCTCACGGCCTCCCACTGCCTTCACTGGAATACACTAGTGCACAAAGTCCCCCGCTAACTCATCAGCGAGTGTTCACCCACAGCATCCCACTGCAGCTTCACTGGCATGTGCACACATGCTGACCCCACCACAATCTCACCCCACTACTGGCAAGCATGCATAGGCAAGAACCACCATGTACAACAGTCCTAGCTAAGTGCATTTGCCAGAAATTCCCTTATGAATGTTGTTACCAATGGACTGGGAATACTTTAGCCCCTCCAGTGAAGCAAGTGCTTAACCTCCAGTGGACAGAGAAAAAAGCTCTGCATGCCCCAGGGCTGGAGCATGCAGCCCAGATGTGCTGAGCTGAGCCTTGGACCCATAAAATCTTCCAGGAACAAACCAATTAACTAAACCAAATGGATAATGCACTCAAACCATCAAGGGCATCAAACAACTGAAAAAGCAAAAAGCAGAAGCAGAGCTAGATGACCATCAACTGTCCACCCTGCAATGACACTAATTGAACAACTATCGACAAAAAAAAAAAAAAAAAATTACATTCATAGGAACCAAAAATCAGGTGAGCCCTCATAGTACCTGGATTTAACTTCATATCACTGAAAGAGATACTGGAGAGACAGAAAAATGTCTTGAATCAACGAAGCTAGCCCTCCCACACCCTCTGGCAGCAGCATAGCACAGGGAGCTTCTCCAGGCTCTAGGGGAAAGAGAGCCAGTAATTGTGAATCACTGAACTCAGTGCTGTCCTTCTGGAGTGGAAAGAAAAACCAGACCAAACTCAGCTGATGCTTGCCTACAGCAGGAGAATTAAAACCAACCCTAGCCAGAGGAAAATTGTAATCCCATCAGTTGGAACTTGAGTTCTTGAAAACCTCACCCAGGTCTCTATGTAAACTTGAAAAGTAGTCTAGGCCATAATAAATGCAACTCTAGGTGAGTTCTAGTGGTGAGTTGGGCCCAGAGACAGTGGAATTTGGAAGATACACAATCTACTGAGACACAAGTTGGGGGTGGGAAAAGTAGTGCTGGCATCACCCCTCTCCTAACCGCAGGTTGCACAGCTCATGACTCCTAAAAATATACCTTCCTTCCACTTGAGGAGAAGAGAAGAAAAAGTGGGAAGGACTTTGTCTTGCATCTTGGATACCAGCTCAGTCACAGCAGGATAAGGTACGTCAGAGTTGTGAGGTCCCCTATCCAGGCTCTAACTTCCAGGCAGCATTTCTAGGCACACTCTGGGCCAGAAGTAAACCTGCTTGCCTTGAGAGAAAGGATCCAGTCCTGGCAGCATTCATCACCAGCGGCTGAAGAGCCCTTAGGCCTTGAATAATCAGTAGTGATACCCAGGTACTATGTTGAGGGACTTGGGTGAGCCCTTAAGATTTGTGAGCTTCAGGTGAAACTCAACACATTACCAGCTGTGGTGGCTATGTTACAAATCATTTTCTGCTTCAGAAAAGCAGAGAGTAAAGTAAAGAGGACTTTGTTTTGCACCTTAGGCACCAGCATTGCCATCCAGGGCATGGGTAGACTGCCAACAGGCTCTTGGAGTCCCTGATTCCAGGAGCTGACTCTTGGATGACATTTCTGGACCCACCCTGGGGCACAGAGGAGCCTATTTCTCTGAGGAATGAGTCCCAGGCATGTCAGTATTCACCAAAAGCTGACTTAAGAATTCTTGTGCCTTAAGGGAACATCAGTGATAGTCTGGCAGCACTCCCCATTGTCTACGGTGGCAGTGAATACAAGGTGAGGTTATTCTGTCTTTGGAGAAAGGAGGGAAGAGTGGAAAGGTTTGCATCTTGTGGTTTGATTGCCACCTTAGTCATAGTACAATAGAACACCGTGTAGATTTAAGGTTTTTCACTCTAGTCCCTGACTCCCAAACAGCACCTTTGGATGAACCCAGGCTGGGGGAACTTGTCAACCTGAGGGGAATGACACAAGTCTGGATGGAATTGCCAATTTTCAATTGTAGAGCCTCAGCACCTTGAGTGATCATAAGTGGTAGCCACGGAGTGGGTACCATCGGTCTTTGGTAAGACCCAGTGCTGTGTTGGCTTCATGTCTGACTCAGTACAGTTCTAGTAGTGGTGGCCACAGGGTTACTTGTGTCACTCCATCCCTAGCTTTAGGTGGCTCAGAACAGAGAGAGATTCAATTTGTTTGGGAGAAAGTGAAAGAAAAGAACAAGAGTTCCTACTTGGTAATCAAGAGAATTTTACCAGATCTTGTCTAAGACCATCAAGGTGGTAGTTCTATGAGTTCTCAAGAACCACAGCATTACTCTGCTTGGGATGCCCCTTAAAGCAGATACAGCTCATACCACAACATCCAAGTCATTTCAAATATCTGGAAAGTCTTCCCAAGAAGGATGGGCACAAACAAGCCCAAACAGTGAAGACTATAATAAATACCTAGTTCTTCAATGCCCAGACACCAAAGAACATCTACCAACATCAACACCACCCAGAAAAATGTGATCTCAAGAAATGAACAAAAAAGGGTACAAGAAGCCAATCCTGGAAAAACAGAGATATGTGACCATTTAGACAGAGAATTCAAAATAGCTGTGACGGCCAGATGGAAAAAAAAGTCAAGATAACACAGAGAAGGAATTCAAAATTATATCAGATAAATTTAACAAAAAGGTTGAAATAATTAAACAGAATCAAGCAGAAATTCTAAAGTTAAAAATGCAATTGACATACTGAAGAAAGTATCAGAGTCTTTTAACAGTAGAAATACTGAGCATGAAGTCAGGCCATTTGAAAATTCATAGTCAGAGGAGACAAAAGAAAAAAGTTTTAAAAATAAAGTACACCTACAGGATCTGGAAAATAGCCTCAAGAAAGCAAATCTAAGGGTTGTTGGCATTAAAGAGAATATACAGAGAAAGAGAAAGGGCTAGAAATTCAAAAAGATAATGACAAAGAATTTCCCAAACCTAGAGAAAAATACCACAATCCAAGTACAAGAAGGTTATAGAACAACAAGTAGATTTAACCCAAAAAAGACTGACTCTAGGCATTTCATAATTAAACTCGAAAAGACTAATTATAAATAAAGAATTACAAAATCAGCCAGAAAAGCAACAAACCAACAACATACACTGGGGCTGAAATATGCCTGGCAGCGGACTTTTCAATGGAAACCATACAGGCCAAGAGAGAGTGACGTATTTAAATATGTCAAGAGGCATGACATATTTGAAGTTAAAAAAAACAAACAAAAAAAACCAACAACAACAAAAAAACAAGATGTTTAACCTAGAATGGTGTGTCAGGTGAAAATATCCCTCAAACATTAAGCAGAAATAAAGTCTTTACCAGACAAACAAAAGCTGAGGGATTTCAACACCAGAACTGTCCTACAAAAAATGCTAAATGGAGTACTTCAATCAGAAATAAAAAGACATTAATGAGCAATTAGTGATCACATGAAGGTACAAAAATCCCTGGTAATATAGTAAGTACAAAAACAAACAAACAAACAAAAAGATGGCTGAGTGCGGTGACTCACACCTGTAATCGCAGCACTTTGGGAGGCCAAGATGGGCAGATCACAAGGTCAGGAGTTTGAGACCAACCTGGGCAACATGATGAAACCCTGTCTCTACTAAAAAAATACAAAAATTAGCTGGACATGTTTACCTCTGCCTGTAATCCTAACTACTCAGGAGGCTGAAGCAGAAGAATTCCTTGAGTCTGGGAGGCGGAGGTTGCAGTGAGCTGAGATGGCACCACTGCACTCCAGCCTCGGCGACAGAGGAAGACTTAGAAACAAACAAAAATAAAAAAATAAAAAACACTGAATATCATAACACTGTAACTGTGGTATGTAAACTTCTCTTATCTGAATTAGAAAGACTAAATAATAAACCAATCAGAAATGGATTAAGACAGTGGATAGGAGGCTAGACTATCTTGCAGCTCCTGCTTGGATGGACACAGCAGTGGGTGGAGACTCACATAGTGAACTTTTGCTCCAAGAACTACTGCAGAAACATAGCAGAAAGCTGAAAGGATCCACAAACCCTTTGAAGAAGCTGTGTCACTGCTGCAGGCTATCAGAGACACTGAAAAACTGTGAGTCTGCTTGCTTTCTCAGTGGGGAGGCTCACAGTCTGGGGAAAGTTCTCAGCCTTGGTCACCAGCTGCGTGGAAATAGACTCGGTGCTGTTGGGGTTGGGGAGTGATGGGAGTGAGATCAACCTTTAGGACTGTGGGCTACATAGGAGCAAGATGAGACCTCTGATTGCTGGCTTTCCCCCACTTTCATGGAGACCAATATGACTTAGCAGAGACAGCCTCTGCCCTGGCAGCCAAAGACAAATATCATAATCTCTTCGGAGTTCTATGGCCATGCCCACCACCTAAGAAACCTGAATACTTAACCAGGTGACCCTAGTGCAAGTTTGCTTCCTACAAATAGTACCACAGCTGATGCATTTTAACAGTGCCACCTCCTGGCTGAAGGCCAATCAACAAAAAACAAGCCCACTAAACAAAAACACAACCAAGAACCCTCACAGAGTCTACTTCACTCCACTGCTATCTCCACCAGAGCAGGTGCTGATATACATGGCTGCAAGACCTGAAGACAGATCACATCACAGGAATCTTTGCAGACACTCTCCAGTTTCAGCCTAGATCCTGGTAGCTCCACTGGGTGGCTATACCTGGAAGAGCAAAAACAATCACTACAGTTTGGCTCTCAGGAATCCACTTTCTTAGGGGAACGGGGAGAACACCACATCAAGAGAGCACACAGTGGGACAAAAGAATCAGAACAGCAGTCCTTCAATCCCAGATCTTCCCTCTGACATAGTCTATACAAATGAGAAGAAACCAGAAAAACAAGTCTGGTAATATGACAAAACTTGGTTCCTTAACACCCCAAAAAGATTATACCAGCTCACCACCAATGCACCCGAATAAATACAAAATCTCTGAATTGCCATAAAAAGAATTAAGAAGGTCGATTATTAAGCTAATTAAGAAGGCACCAGAGAAAGGTGAAGCCAAACCTCAAGAAATGAAAAACATGATAAATGATACAAAAGGAAAATTATTCAGTGAAATAGATAGCATAAATAAAAAACAACCACAACTTTTGGAAATCAAGGACACATTTTGATAAATGCAAAATGCACTGGAAACACTCAGCAATGGAATCAAAAAAATTAGAAGAAAGAACTTCAGAGTTTGAGGACAGGCTTTTGAATTAATCCAATCCATCAAAGACAAAGAAAATATAATTAAAAAGAAAAAACAGAGTCTCCAAGTAGTTTGGGACTATATTAAACATCCAAACCTAAGAATAATTGGTGTTTTTAAGAAAGAAGAGAAATCCAAAAGTCTGGAGAACATATTTCAGGGAATAATTGAAGAAAACTTCCCTAGCCTTGCTAGAGATCTAGACATCAAAATACAAGAAGTTCCAAGAACACCTGGGAAATTCATTGCAAAAAGATTATTGCCTAGGCATATAGTAATCAGGTTATCTAAAGTCAAAATGGTGGAAAGAATAGTAAGAGCTGTGAGACAAAAGCATCTGGTAACCTATAGAGGAAAACCTATCAGACTAACAGCAGATTTCTCAGCAGAAACCCTACAAGCTAGAAGGGATTGTGCCCATCTTAAGCAAAACAAATACCAGGCAAGAATTTTGTATCCAGCAAATCTAAGCTTCATAAATGCAGGAAAGATACAGTCTTTGCAGACAAACAAATGCTGAGAGAATTCACCATTACCAAGCCAGCAGTGCAAGAACTGCTAAAAGGAGCTCTAACTCTTGAAACAAATAATAAAAAATAAACATAAATAGAACTTATTTAAGGCGTAAATCTCATAGTAGCTGTATAACAATAACACACACACCAAAAATGAAAACAAAAAAACAAGGATTTCAGGCAACAAATAGAATAATGAATAAAATATTACCTCACATCTCAATACTAACATTGAATGTAAATAGCCTAAATACTCCACTTGAAAGATACAGAATGGCAGAATGGATAAGAAGTCACAACCAAGATTCTGCTATCTTCAAGAGACTCACCTAACACATAAGGACTCAAACAAACTTAAGGCAAAGGGGTGAAAAAAGATATTTTACGCAAATGGACACCAAAAGCAAGCAGGATTAGCTATTTTTACATCAGACAAAACAGAAAACAGAAAAACTGTTGTTTTAAAGAAACAACAGTTAAAAAGACAAAGATGAACATGATATAATGATGAAATGATTAGTCCAAAAAGAAGATATAACAATTTTAAATATATATGCACCTATGACAGGAGCTCCAAAAATTAATATAACAATTACTACTAGACCTAAGAAGTAAGATAGCAGGCAGCACAATAACAGAGGGAGACTTTAATACTTCACTGACAGCACTAGACAGGTCAACAAGACAGAAAGTCAACAAAGTTACAATGAACTTAAACTATACCATAAAAAAATGATTTAACAGGTATTTACAGAACATTCTACCCAACAACTGCAGAATATACATTGTATTCAAAGTACATGGAACATTCTCCAAGATAGGCCATATGATAGACCACAAAACAATTCTCAGCAAATTTAAGAAAATCAAAATCATATCAAGTACTCTCTCAGACCACAGTGGAATAAAATTAGGAATCAATTCCAAAAAGAACCCTCATAGCCATGCCAATATATGGAAATTTTAAAACCTGTGCTTAAAAATCATTAGGTCAAAAATGAAATTAAGATAAAAATATGAAAAATTCTTTGAAATGAATGATAATAGTGACACAACCAATCAAAACATCTGGGATACAGTAGAAGCAGCGCTAAGAGGAAAGCTTATAGCATTAAATGCCTACATCAAAAAACCTGAAAGAGCACAAATAGACAATATAAGGTCACACCTCATGGACCTGGAGAAATAAGAACAAAGCCAACCTCAGCAGAAGAAAGAAAATAATCAAGATCAGACCAGAACTAAATGAAATTGAAAAGAAAATACAAAATATAAACAAAACAAAAACCTGGTTCTTTGGAAAAACAAATAAGTTTGATAAATGATTAGCAAGATTAACCAAGAAAAGAAGAGAGCAGGTGCAAATAACCTCAATTAGAAATAAAACAAGTGATATTACAACTGATACCACAGAAATACAAAAGAGCATTCAAAGCTACTATTGACACCTATCTGCACATAAACTAGAAAATCTAGAGGAGGTGGATAAATTCCTGGAAATATACAATTCTCTTAGATTAAAAAAGGAAAACATAGCGTCTCTGAACAGACCAATAACAAGCAGCGAGATTGAAATGGTAATTTAAAAATTGCCAACAACAACAACAAAAATATCCAGGACCAGATGGATTCACAGCTGAATTGTATAAGATGTTCAAAAAAGATTTGGTACCAATCCTATTGACACTATTCCAAAAGACAAAAAAGAGGGAATCCTCCCTAAATCTTTCTATGAAGCCAGTATCACCCTAATATCAAAACCAGGGAAGGACATAAGAAAAAAAGAAAACTACAGAACAATATCCCTGATGAATGTAGATGCAAATATCCTCAAGAAAATACTAGCGAACTGAATTCAACAGCATATCAAAAAAGATAATCCAGCATGATCAGGTAGATTTTATACCAGGGTTGCAGAGATGGTTTAACATACACAAGTAAATAAATGTGATACACCACATAAACAGAATTAAAAACAAAAATCAAATGATTATCTCAATAGATGCAGAAAAATCATATGACGAAACTCAGTATCTTTTATGATTAAAACCCTCAGCAAAATCGGCATAGAAGAGACATACCTTAAGGTAATAAAAGCTATCTACAACAAACCCACAGCTAACATCATACTGAATGGGAAAAAGATTAAAGCATTAACCCTGAGAACTGGAAAAAGGCAAGAATATCCACTTTTTTTTTATTTTTATGTTTTATTTATTTATTTATTTTTTATTATACTTTAAGTTCTAGGGTACATGTGCATAA
>NW_012118744.1:195879-199700 GCF_000951035.1 Colobus angolensis palliatus | reverse complement strand
AGACCTAATACCATAAAAACCCTAGAAGAAAATCTAGGTAGTACCATTCAGGACATAGGCATGGGCAAGGACTTCATGTCTAAAACACCAGAAGAATATCCACTTTTACCTCTTCTGTTCAATACAGTACTGAGAGTTCTAGCCATAGCAATCAGACAACAGAAATAAAGGGCATCCAAATCGGTAAAGAGGAAGCCAGACTGCCACTGTTTGCTGATGATATAATCATATATCTAGAAAATTCTAGATTCCACCCAAACACTCTTCAATTTGATTTAAAAATTGAGTAAAGTCTCAGGTTACAAAATCAGTGTACAGAAATCAGTAGTTCTGTTATACACCAACAGAGACCAAGCTGAGAATCAAATCAAGAACTCAACCACATTCACAATAGCCGCAAAGAAAATAAAATAATTAGACAATACGTAACCAAGGAGGTGAAAGACTTCTACAAGGAAAACTGCAAAACACTGCTGAAGAAAATCATAAATGACAAGAACAAATAAAAAAATTCTATGCTCATGATAGGTTGAATCAATATTATGAAAATGATCATGCTGCCACAAGAAATCTACAAATTCAATGCAATTCCCATCAAAATACCACCATCATTCTTCATGGAACTAGAAAAAACAATCCTAAAATTCACATTGGACAAAACGTGAGCCTGCATAGCCAAAGCAAGACTAAGTAAAAAGAACAAATTTAGAAGTATCACATTACTCGACTTCCAACTATACTATAAGGCCATAGTCACCAAAAAAGCATGGTACTGGTATAAAAATAGCACAAAGACCAATGGAACAGAATAGAAAACCCAGAAATAAACTTAAATACTTACAGTCAACTGATCTTTGACAAAGCAATCTGAAACATAAAGTGGGGAAATGGCACCCTATTCAACAAATGGTGCTGGGATAATTGACAAGCCACATAGAGAAGAAAGAACCTGGATCTTTATCTCTCACTTTTTACAAAAATCAACTCAAGATGGATCAAAGACTTAAATCTAAGACCTGAAACCATAAATGTTATAAAAGATAACATCCAAGAAACCCTTGTACACATTGGCTTAGGCAAGAACTTTATGACCAAGAACCCAAAAGTAAATGCAACAAAACTAAAGATAAATAGATGTGACTTAAATAAACTAAAAAGCTCCTGCACAGCTAAAGAAATAATCGCAGAGTAAACAAACAACCCACAGAGTGGGCGAAAATCTTTACAATCTATACATCTGACAAAGGATAATATCCAGAATCTACAAATAACTCAAACAAATTAACAATAAAAAACAAACAATCACATCAGAAAGTGAGCTAAGGACATGAATAGACAATTCACAAAAGAAGGTATACAAAGGGCCTACAAGCATATGGAAAAATGCTCAGCATCACTAATTATCAGGGAAATGCAAATCAAAATCACAATTCGATAGATACCACATCACTCCTGCAAAAATGGCCATAATGAAAAAATAAAATTAAAAAAACGATGTTGATGTAGATGCAGTGAAATGGGGACACTTATACACTGTTGGTGGGAATATAAACTAGTATAACCATCATGAAAATCTGTGTGGATATTCCTTAAAGAAATGAAAGTAGATCTACCTTTTGATTTAGTAATTCCAATACTGGGTATCTACCGAAAGGAAAATAAATCATTATATGAAAAAGATAATGGCACATACATGTTTGTAGCAGCACAGTTTGCCATTGCAAAACTAAGAACCAGTCTGAATGCCCATCAATCAATGAGTAGACAAAGAAAATGTTATATATTATATATACGAATATTACTGAGCCATAAAAAGAAATGAAATAATGGCATTCACAGAAAACTGGTTAGAATTGGAGACAATTATTATAAGTGAAATAATTCAGGAATGAAAAACCAAGCATCTTGTGTTCTCACTCATATGTGGGAGCTAAGCTATAAGAACGCGAAGGCATAAGAACAATACATTTAACATTGGGGACACAGAGGAAAGGGTGGGGGTGGTGAGGGATAAAAGACTACACATTAGGTAAAGTGTACACTACTCAAGTAATGGGTATACCAAAATGTCAGAATTCACCACTAAAGAACTTATTCATGTAACCAAACACCAACCACCTGCTCCCCAAAAATCTATGGAAATGAAAAATAAAAAAATCAGAATAAAAATGAACAATTGAAAATAATAACTACAAAAATATCTCAAGGCATAGACAGTACAATAAGATATATAAATTGTAACAACAAAAAGTTTAAAGGTGAGAGAATAAGGTTAAGACATAGAGTTTTAATTAGATTTATTCTTGCTTGTTTATGCAAACACGGCTGTCAGGTTAAAATAATGAATTATAAGATATTATCTGCAAGTCTCACGGTAAACTCAAAATTTAAAAAATACAATGGAGACGCAAAAAAATTAAAAATCATAATTACATCACCAGAGAAAATTGCACTTACTAAAGGAAGACAAGAAATAGGGGAAGAAGGAAGAGATGAGAGCAAAACAACTATAAAATAACAAAATGGAAAAAGCAAGTCTTTATTTATCAATAATAACATGGAATGTAAATGGACTAAACTGTCCTAATAAAAGACATGGACTGGCTAGATGAGTCTTTACAAAAGGATCATTGATCTGTTGTCTAAAAGAAAAACACTTTCCATATAAAACACTGAAAATAATGGGATAGAAAATAGTATTTTATGACAGTGAAAATCATAAAAGACCAGGAGTAGCAATGCTTGTACCAGACAAAATAGATTTCAAGACAAAAACTAGAAGAAGAAACACAGAATGTCACTATATAACGATAACGAGGTCAATTTAATAAGAGAATATAATACTTGTAAATATGTATGCACCCAACACTGAAGCATTCAAATACATAAAACAAATATTATTACAGAGCAGTTGGGTCCAGTATATTAATATCTGGATGCTTTGAAACTCCATTGTTAGCACCGGACAGAACTCTGAGCCAGAAAAATCAACAAAAAAGCGTTGAACTTTTTCTGTACTATAGAACAAATGGATCTAATAAATATATGCAGAATATTTTATCCAAGAGTTAGAGAATATGTATTGTTTTTCTTAACACATTCGTTATTCTCAAGGATAGACCAAATGTTAGGTCACAAAACAATTCTTAAAACATCCACAAAATTAAATAAATCTTAAAAATCCTCTATGACCACAACTTACAAAACCTAGAAATTAACAAGAGGAATTTTGGAAATTATACAAATATGTAAAAATTAAAGAATATGCTCCTGCATGAACAGTGAGTCAAAGAAGTGAACTGAAAAAATCCTTGAAAAAAATAATGGAAACTCAACATACCAAAACCTATGGGATACAGCTAAAGCAGTACTAAGAGGGAAGTTTATAGCTAAAATTTATCTAAAATTGACTACATCAAAATAAAATAGAAAGAAAAACATCAGATAAACAACCTAACGATGAATCTTAAAGAACTAGAAAATCAAGATCAAACAAAACCCAAAATAAGTAGAAGAAAACAGAATAAAGATCAGAGCATAAAAAATAAAATTGAAATGAAGAAAACAATATGGAAGATCAATGAAACAAAAAGTTGGTTTTTGGAAGATGGCCGAATACGAACAGCTCCAGTCTCCAACTCCCAGCGCGAAGGACACAGAAGACTGGTGATTTCTGCATTTTCAACTGAGGAGCACAGCCCATCGCCAGCAACGGATCAAAGCTGGTCAGAGAATGACTTTGACGAGAAGAGAGAAGAAGGCTTCAGTCCATCAAACTTCTCAGAGCTAAAGGAGGAATTACGTACCCAGCGCAAAGAAAC
>NW_012118744.1:177888-190965 GCF_000951035.1 Colobus angolensis palliatus | reverse complement strand
AAAAAAAAAAAAAGTTGGTTTTTGGAAAAGTTAAATAAAATTGACAAACTTTAAGCTGAATTATCAAAGAAAAAAGAGAAGATACAAATAAAACTAGAAATGAAAAGAAGACATTACAACTGATGATACCACAGAAATTCAAAGGATCATTAGTAGCTACTATGAGAAACTGCATGACAGATTTCTAGACACATACAATCTACCAAGATTGAACCATGAGGAAATCCAAAACCTAAACAGAAAAATAACAAGTAACAAAATTAAAGCTGTAATAAAAAGTCTCCCAGTAAAGGAAGGTCTAAGACCCTATGGCTTCATTGCCATATTCTACCAAACATTTAAAGAAAAAGTAACAGCAATCCAACTCAAATTATTCCAAAAAATAGAGGAGGAGGAAATACTACTAAACTCATTCTATGAGGCCTGTAGTAATCTGATACCAAGACCAGACAAAGACACATCCAAAAAAGAAAGTGACAGGCCAATATATGTGATGAATATAAATGCAAGCATTCTCAACAAATCACTAGCAAACTGAATCCAACAATATATTAGAAAGATCATTCATCATGACCAAGAGGGATTTATCCCTGAGGTGCAAGGATGGCCCAAGATATATATATATATCAATCAATGTCATATGTTCTGTCAACAGAATGAAGGACGAAAACCATGTGATCATTTCAATTAATTCTGAAAAAGCATTTGATAAAATTTAACATCTCTTCATGAGAAAAACTCTCAAGTAACTGCGTGTAAAAGAAACACACCACAACGTAAAAAAAAAGCCATTCATAACAGACCCACAGCTAGTATTATACTTGATGTGGAAAAACTAAAAGCCTTTCTTCAAAGATCTGAAAGACCAAGAGAGAACTCCCTAAAGCCAGAGAGCTGCCTGCCGGGGAACTGTTGATAGCAAACCCAACCACACCCACAGAAAAACCTCGTGCTCTAACACTGTACCTGAGGCCAGAGTTCACCACACCCAATGACATAGAAGGGTTTCTCGGATGTTATCTTTTATAATTTCTATGGTTTCAGGTCTTAGATTTAAGTCTTTGATCCATCTTGAGTTGATTTTTGTATAAAGTGAGAGATGAAGATCCAGGTTCATTCTTCTCCATGTGGCTTGTCAATTACCCCAGCACCATTTGTTGAATAGGGTGTCATTTCCCCACTTTATGTTTCAGATTGCTTTGCCAAAGATCAGTTGGCTGTAAGTATTTGAGTATATTTCTGGGTTTTCTATTCTATTCCATTGGTCTATGTGCTTATTTTTATAACAGTATCATGCTTTTTTGGTGACTATGGCCTTATAGTATAGTTGGAAGTCGAGTAATGTGATACCTCTAAATTTGTTCTTTTTGCTTATTCTTGCTTTGGCTATGCCTTGTAACTGCCTGTTGCAGCCATTGCCCAAACCAGCATGTATCACTTGGGACCCAGAGACTTGTCCTACCAGTGTCATTACCATCATCCATGCCACATCAACTTCCCAGGGTTTCAAGAACCTGTGCACCTGCCCAGCTCACCACTACCAGTACTGGTATCTAAGCAAGAAACCTAGAGGTTCATGAATTGACCTACCCGGACCCGCTAACACCAGGGCCACTATACACCCCTCTGGGCTCAAAGACAGGCATATTAAACCCGCTTCTGCCACCACTGGGGCCCACAGACTGGCCCACCTGCCATCCCAGTCTACAGCAAAACATCACTTCAGCCTCCACTAATAATCACAACATAAGCCACCAAGGAAATCACAGACGCCACTGATGTTTTCAGCCTAAGAAATCATACAGACAGTACACTACTGCAAGCCCTGAGAAGAAAAGCCAAAATGTCTTACCCAACAAACACCATAGATATATCTTCAGGGGAACTCTTCCTAAAAAAGCCAATTCAAAAAATCAGAAGAAGCAACTATTACACCAGATGTGCAGAAAACAATGTAAGGACATATAGTACATGAAAAGTTTCCAAGTCTAGGAAGATGTTTAGACATCCAGATACAGGAAACTCTGCAAACACTAAAAAGATAAATACAGAAAGATCTTCTCCATGACACAACAAGTCTTTTGACACTCTAAAGTCAAAGACAGAGCAAATCCTAGAAACAGCAAGAGAAAACCATCTAGTCACCTATAAAGACTCTTCACCACACTAACAGTGGACTTAGCAGCTATCTTACAAGCCAGGAGAGAATGAAATGATATATTCGAAGTGCTGGAAGAAAAACACAGCCACTTAAAGTACTAAATTCAGCAAAATTATTCTTCACGAATGAGGAATAAATAAAGTATTTCAAAGACAAGCAACTACTAAGGGAATTCATCACCACTAGACTGGTCCCACAAGGAAGGCTCAAAGGATTTGTAAATATGGAAGAGAGAAGACAACAGTTACCATCATGTAAGGACACAAAAGCTTAAAACTTACTGGCAAAGAAAATACACAATAAGGAAGAGAAAAGATTTAAATGGTAACATTACACAAAGCTACCAAACCACAAGGACAAACAATAAGAGAAAAAGAAATGAATAAATAATACACGGCCAGGTAGGGTGGCTCACACATGTAATTCCAGCACTTTGGGAGGCTGAGACGGGTGGATCACCTGAGGTTGGGAGTTCAAGACCAGCCTAACCAACATGGAGAAACCCTGTCTCTACTAAAATTACAAAATTAGCTAGGGGTGGTGGTGCATGCCTACAATCCCAGCTACTCGGGAGGCTGAGGCAAGAGAATTGCTTGAACCCAGAAGGTGGAGGTTGTGGTGAGCCCAGATTGCACCATTGGACTCCAGCCTGGGCAACAAGGGTGAAATTCCATCTCAAAAAAGAAAAACACACACACACACAAAAGAAAGAAAGAAAAAATAACACACAAATTAGAAAAATCACAGAAAGACAACAGGAAAAAGCCTCACATATCAATAATAACCGTGACTGTAAATGGATTAAATTCTCTACTTAAAAAACCTAGATTGGCTAAAGAAATAAACAGCATTACCCAACTATATACTGCCTACAAGAAACTCACCTCATATGTAGAGACACATATAGACTGAAAGTAAAGAGATGGAATACGATATTTCATGCAAACACAAACCAAAAGTTACCAGTTGTTAGATCCATTTCAGATGAAGTAGACTTTAAGTCAAAAACAGTAAGAAATTACAACGAAGGTCATTATATAATGATAAAGTGATCACTCCTGAAAGATAATATACCAATTCTAAATCTATATGCACCCAACACTGGAGCACTCAGATTCATAAAGCAAATATTACTAGATCTAGAGAGAAAGAGAGACACCAATACAATAACAGGGGGGGAATTTCAACACCCCAACCTCAGCATTAGACAGCTAATCTAGACAGAAAATTAACAAAGAAACATTGGATTGCAACTACACTTTAGAACAAATGAACCTAACAGATACTTACAAAACATGTTATCCAACAACTACGGAATACACATTCTTCTCATCAGCACATGGAACATTCTCCAGGATGGACTATATAATAGGCCACATTACAAGTGTCATCAAATTTATAAAAATCAAAATTATACCAATTATTATCTCAGAACACAATGAAATAAAACTAGAAATCCATAGAAAGAAGAACTCTGAAACTATAAAATAAATGAAAATTAAACGTGTTCCTTGGCCTAACAGTGTACCTCAAGGAAATAAAAAGCAAGAACAAATGAAAACTAAGTGAAACCCTTCTGGACATTGATTTAGGGAAAGGACTCAACAAAATCCCCACAAATAGCTCCATTAAAAAGTGGACAAAAGATATGAATAAATGCTTCTCAAAATAAGACATATGAGCAACCTACAAGCATGGAAAAAAAAAGAGCTCAACATCACTAATTATCACATAAACACAAACAAAAA
Source organism: Colobus angolensis palliatus (assembly GCF_000951035.1). Lineage (NCBI taxonomy): Eukaryota > Metazoa > Chordata > Mammalia > Primates > Cercopithecidae > Colobus > Colobus angolensis. The sequence goes on along the minus strand of NW_012118744.1, from coordinate 187,056 downwards.
CCACCATGGTATACCATCTTACACCAGTCAGAATGACTATTACTAAAAAGTCAAAAAAATAGCAGATGTTGGCCAGGATGTGAAACAAAAGGGAAATGTTATACCCTGTTGGTGAGAGTGTAAATTAGTGCAGCCCTTGGGAAAAGCAGTATGGAGATTTATTGAAGAACTTAGAACTACCATTCCCACTACTGGCTATCTGTCCAAAAAAAAAAAAAGATAAATTATCCTACCAAAAAGACATCTAGAATAGTGTGTCTATTGCACCACTATTCATAATAGCAAAGCCATGGAATCAACATAGGTCCCAATCAACAGCAGATAGGATTTTAAAAAGTGACACATATACACCATAGAATACTATACAGCCATAAAAGACAATGAAATTATGTCTTCCACAGCAATATGGATGCAGCTGGGGTCATTATCCTAAATGAATTAACACAGAAACAGAAAATCCAATACTACATGTTCTCGCTTATAAATGGGATCTAAACAATGGGTACATATGGACATAAAGATGGAAACAATAGACACAGGGGACTCTAAAAGGTGGAAGGAGGAAAGGGCAAAGGTTGAAAAGCTACTTTTTTCATACTATTTCTATTATTTGCGTGATGGCTTCAACAGAAGACCAAACCTCAGCATTACAAAATAAATCCATGTAAGAAAACTCCACATGTCCCCTTGAATCTAAAATAAATAAAACAAAAAAACTGTTAATATAGTGCTGAGATTAGGAAACATCATAGTTATATTTAACTCATGTTTCCATTCTTTTCTAATAATAGCCAATTTCTAACCCTCAACAGTTTATAAATAGCTCTACATAAAATATGTAACTTTTTAATTATTGAGAAAAAGTAGGCTGGGCATGGTGGCTCACACATGTAATCCTTGCACTTTGAGAGGCCAAGACGGGTGGATCACCTGAGATCAGGAGTTAGAGGCCAGCCTGGCCAATATCGTGCAACCCTGTCTCTATTAAAAATACAAAATATTAGCCAGGCTTGGTGGCCGGCACCTGAAATCCCAGCTACTCGGGAGGCTGAGACAGGAGAATCGCCTGAACCCGGGAGGAGGGAGTTGCAGTGAACTGAGATTGCACCACTGCACTCCAGCCTGGGAAACAAGAGAGAAACTAGGTCTCAAAAAATATATTTTTTAAAGAATAGAGTTTATTTATAATAAAAATGAAGTAAAATACAATATTTTTTTTAAAAAAGTAAGAACAAGCCAAATCCAAATTAGCAGTAGAAAATAAATAATAAAAATCAGAGCTTAATAAGATCAAAACTTAAAAACAATACCAAAACATCAACAAGACAAAATTTGATTTTTCTAAAAAATTAACAAAATTTATCTACCACTAGCTAGACTAACCGAAAAAGAAGAGAGAAGACCCAAATAAGCAAAATCAGAAATAAAAAAAAAAAATTGCAACTGATAGCAAAGAAATACAGAGAATCATCCGAGACTATTATGAACAACTATGTACTAACAAACTGAAAAACCTAGAGGAAATTGATAAATTTCTGGAAACATCTAACCTACCAGGATTGAATCAGGAAGAAATAAAACACCTGAAGACACCGATAATGATTACCGAGTATACCTCGTGAAGATCGATGCAAAAATCTTCAACAAAATAGTAGCAAGGTGAATTCAACAGCAACTCAAAAATATAATGTAACATAATAAACTGGGACTTATACTAGGGAGGCAAGGAAGTTTTGACATACACAAATAAAAAAACATGATACATCACATCAACAGAATGAAGGCCAAAAACCATACAATCATCTCAACAGATGCAGAAAATTCATTTGATAAAATTTAACACACCTTCATTATAAAAACTCAAAGCAAATTTGTCATAAAAGAAATATACTTCAAAACAATAAAAGCCATACATGACAAACACACAGCTAACATAATAATAAATGGGGAAAACCTGAAGGTCGTTTCTTTAAAAACTAGAACAAGACAATGATTCCCACTTTCACTGCTCCTATTCAACATAGTACTAGTCCTAGTCAGAGTAATCAGGCAAAAATAAATAAATAAATAAAAAGTATCCAAATTAGAAAGCAGGAAGTCAAATTTTTCCTCTTTGCAGATGACAAGATACTACATTTAGAAAAACCCTAAGACTCCACACACACAAAAAAAACACCTTAGAATAGCTAAATGAATTCCATAAGTTACAGGATACAAAATCAATATTCAAAAATTAGTAGCATTTATATACACCAATAATGAATGGCCAAAATAAATTAAGACTTCAATTCCTTTTACAATTTATACCAAAAAATTAAAATACCAAGAAATCAATTTAACCAAGGAGGTTACAGGTCTCTACAAGGAAATCTACAAAACAGTGATGAAAGTAACTAAAGAGGACAAAGGAAATGGAATGGCAGACCGTGGTCATGGATTGAAATAATTAATATTTAAATGACTATACTGCCCAAAGCTATCTACAGATTTAATGCAATCCCTATCAAAGTACCAATGTCATTTTCAAAGACATAGAATAAATAATTCTACAATTCATATGAAACCAAGAAAGAGCCAGAATAACCAAAACAATCTTAAGCAAAAAGAATAAAGCTGAAGACATCACACTATCTGACTTTAAAATACATTACCAGTATCTAGTATGGTATAAAAATAGACCTACAGTCCAATAATACAGTACAAAGAATGCAGAAATAAATCCACATACCTAAGGTCAACTCATCTTTGAAAAAGCCATCAGGAATATCTATTGGGAAAAGGTAACACTCATCAATAAATGGTGTAGGAAAACTGGATAACCATATGCAGCAGAATGAAACTGGACCCATATCTATCACCACACACAAAAGTCAACTCAAGATGGATTAAAGACTTAAATGAGAGACACAAAATTATAAAATTTTGCAAAAATAAACAAGTGAGAAGACATCAAACTAAAAATTTCTACACAGCAAAGGAAAGAATCAACAAAATGAAAGAGTAACATACAGAATAGGACAAAATATTTGCAAACTATAAAACCAAAATCAGTAATGAGTTAATATCCACAACAGGTAAGGGAAACATACAATTCAATACCAAAAAGCAAATAACAGTATTAAAAATAGGCAAAGGGCTTGTACAGACATTTCTCAAAAGAAGACATAAAAATTATCAACAGGCATATGAAAAAATACTCAAAATCACTATTGATCACAGAACTACAAATCAAATACACATTGAGATATCACCTCACACCTATTAGGAAGAGTATTATCAAAACATGAAAAGATAGCAAGTGTTGTCATGGATGTGAAGAAAAGATAACCTTTGTGCATTGTTGGTGGTAATGTAAACTATCAGATCCATCATGGAAAACAGTATTGAGCTTCTTCAAAAAATTAAAAATAGAACTACCATACGATCCATCAATCCCACATTCCACTTCTTGATGTATATCTAAAAGATATAAATTCAGTATCTCAAAGATATACCTGCCCTCCCGTGTTTATTGCAACATTATTCACAACAGTCAAAAGAAACAACTTAAGTATCCATGGATGGATGGATAAAAAAATGAATACACACACACACACACACACACACACACACACACGCACAATGGAATATTATTCAACCCTAAAAGGGAAGGAAAACCTGCTATTTGTAACAACATGGATGAGCCCAGAAGACATTATGCTAAGTGAAATAAGCCAGATATAGAAAGACAAATACTGCATGATCTCACTTATATGAGAAACCTAAAAAAGTTGAACTCAGAGAAACAGAGAATAGAATGGTGATAACTAAGGACTGGTTGGGTGGCAGTAATGGAGAGGTGTTGGAGAACAAACTTTCATTTATAGGTTTATAATTTCTGGGGATCTAATGTACATTATGGTGACTATAGTTAACAATGTATTGTATACTTGAAATGTGCTAAGGGAATCTATCTTAAGTGCTCTCACCACAGAAACAAAAATAAAAACAAACTATTACTTTGTGAGGTGATGGATATGTCTTGATTTTGGTAATTATTTCACATTGTGTACATATTACAGATAATAAGGTTATACAACTTAAATACATACAATTTTTATTTGTCAATTTCATCTCAGTAAAACTGGAGGAAATAAATCCTATGAAGTCAGCTTAAGTAATTGTCTTACGTCTAAGGGTACAAGTTGAAAACTCATATATACAGAAATTAAGTAGGTATTATAGATGAATAAGGAAAGCCAGGAAGAGGGCAAATACCCAGTCTAAAGGGAGTGGCTACCACTTAGTTCCAGCCAATTGCTACCATGTGGGAATAAAAGTCCAGGTTTATCAAATCTTCTGGTTTTCAAAAGAAAGAAATATTGATTTTTAAATATTAAGTTTGCCAATTCAATAAAAATATTGGCTGAATTTCAAACACTGTGTAAGCCAAACAAAGCACATATTTAGCCTAAATCAGACACTTAGTTTGTGTTCACTATAGACAATGCCCAGTATCTGAGAGGTAAGCAAGAGGTCACTGCTTATCAGTGTAGCTGCTAAGAACAAAATGAGTGGTACAGATTATCATGTCAGAGGAGGCTGCCACAGTGAGCCAGTGATAGTGTTGAATATTAGAAAAAAATGTATTGGAGATGTAGTGTAGTCTGAGTCTTGAAGTCTAAGAAACATGTTGAGAAAAGAAAGAAACTTTTACTTGAGGAATGCAAGTTCCTTTAATTATCAGGCCCAGAGAGACATTAAAATGAGACCTCAATCATACTCTATTTCCCATTTTGATCTAAGAGTTTATACTTCAAACTGTTTGTTATTGCCTCAAGCAGCTATAAATTAACCTAATAATGTCACAGCAGACACTATAACATACATCCTGTGGCTTAACAATGTATAGCCAATCACTAATCAATATTATCTCTGTAAACCAAAAAGAATTTATGACAAGCAGCTTTGTCTCAGCTCACTCCCTGCCCCCCTTTATTTCTGGTTTTAAAAATCCACTTGTAACTGTTGTTAATTGGAGTGTATATTCAGGGCAACGTGAATCTATGCTTCTAGGTTACAATCCTCAAGCTTGGCCCAAATAAACTTCCTACTTACATTAATTTTTTTTCAGCTTCTTCCTTTTGATTGACAATGTTGACAAATGGAGAGAAGAGGAATAAGAGAAATTCAGGTCTGGCTGTGAATATAACATAACTAGAAATTTGAAGGTAGGTGTGAACATGACATGTTTTGACAATGGGTAGAAAAACTTACTCCAGTGGATGATTTATTATTGGAAATAGAGATCACTTTATAAAAACTGGGACACAATTGTGAGTAACTTTGGATTCCAAAATTATTCAGAATATGTTAACAAATAAACTCAATCTAGGACCAATGTTACCAAATAAACTCTACTGACCTGCTCCCTTTAGCCTCTAGCTGAAATCATTGCCAGTTTCAGTTTTCCAAGACTTTTTGTGATATCTATACAAGCAACCTTCTATACGTAAATCACTTTGTCAAATATTTTGGAAAACATAAAAAATAAACAACTATGTAGCGTGTGGTTTATGGAGACAATTATGAGGCTTCTGTCTTGTGCATATGGATGTGAAGAAACTACCAATTAAAAAGAACTTTTGCCATAGTGAGTTGTGTTTTACTCCCTCCCTCACCAACCTCCACCTCCCCACCTCACCCCTCTCCCATCACTTTTCCCCTTTCCTCCTATATAATCAACAGGCTCAGCTTCTCCAGTGATACTTGTGTTTGTGCTCTGAAATGATGTGAATACATATTTTGATTAACACTGTTTCCTTAGAGGAAAGAACACTTGAGTTACAAGTACATTGCAGTGCAAATGTTTAAAATCACTCCTAAGTGCCATAAGTGGGGCTTACATCAATGTTTCTGCTTGACTTTTTCACAGAAGAAATGGTATCTGCTGGAAAACAAAGGCAAACAAAATTCTTTTGGAAGAGAAATGAGTAAGGAATCATCTCCATTAAACAAAATGATAGCGCTGTTGCTGTTCAATTCAAGTCTTTATAATGAATCATAAAAATGCAAGATGTAAAGTGTGTCTGTGTGATTGAGCTCCAATTCTTAATGATAAATTGAGTTGATTTCTCCCCCAGTGAGTTTGGAGTGTTTGGATTTTATCTTTTCTTTATTCTGTCTTAATCATTAATTATAATTTCCAAAATAATATGAGTCACTGCTTCACAGCTTGGAAGCAAAGGCAGCATTCTGTTTTGGGGAAATGTCTTTATAGCAATTAACTTCTATTTATGTCTCTCTTCTGCCATATTTAGAAGTCACCACATTTCTCATAGAGTCTACTAAGTGGCCTTGGATAGCGAACAAAATGTTACCACCTTTCTTTTAACTCTGGACACCTAATCTAGGATAAGCTCAAATTGTCCACAGGTAGTACCTCGAGGTAACCAGTGAAACATCCAGGGAGCTATTCAAGGATAGGCATTACTTACTTCCTTTGCAACATTGTTGAAGTTGACTTTAAGGTCTTCAGGCTGAACCTGCTGATTTATCTTAGTTTGTGTCTTCTTCTGTGGCAGTTTCAGTAGTGTGGTTTTATTAGCCTCAAATGAAAGTCACCTTTCCCTGCTTTTCACTTCATGGGACAAAAATGGCTGTGGTGTGTTGGAAGAGAAAAAATAAAAGTAAAGGACATCAGTTATTCAAATCAGCTGTGGTTCTGGATTTCTGTCTCAGGGTATAATCACTTTTTTGCGTAGCTTTTCTTATAGAAATAGGGAGGTAAAGGAAAAAGAAACATTTGATCCTCAGCTATGGATTAAAAGAAACAGAAAATAAAGACACCACTAAATTGGTAAGGTACCTTCTCTAGATACCTATGTGGTTGGAAGTGAACAACATTGCAAATATGCCAGTGCTCTCATGGAAATGTAATATGTAATTTGAACTCCCAAAAGCACCTATTAGAAGTATGAAAAAATTCAGGAAGGTACTCCAGAAAGCAAGTCATGTTAAAGGGAGATTGGTTTAAAGTCTAGCTAATTCATGAAGCCATTCTATACAAAAGCAGAATAGGTAGCTATCTATGCTTATTTGAAGGCCACAGCTTCATACTTGCCTCCGAATATCTTTTTCCAGTATTACATCCTACCCTTTTCTCATACCAGTCACAAATCCCCATACTTTAAATATTCTTCAGAGTCAGACAACAAAAAGCCTGCTTCCAGTTAAAAATACAAAATGGATTTTTTCCCCAAGATGGTGGATTTGAGGCTTTGTTAGCACACCTCACCCTCTTGGAAAGAGCAAAACAGTGTGTAGAAACTTTCACACTGTGAACTTTTTTTTTTTAAGTTCTGTGATACATGTGCAGAACGTGCAGGTTTGTTGCATAGGTAAATATGTGCCATTGTGGTTTGCTGTACCTCTCAACCCATCATCTAGGTTTTAAGACCTGCATGCATTAGGTGTTTGTCCTAATGCTCTCCCTCCCCTTGGCCCCTACCTGCTAACAGGCCCTAGTGTGTGATGTTAATTTTTTTTTTTTTTTGAGACTGAGTTTTGCTCTTGTCACCCAGGCTGGAGTGCAATGGCATGATCTCAGCTCACTGCACCCTCCGCCTCCTGTGTTCAAGTGATTCTCCTGCCTCAGCCTCCCAAGTAGCTGGGATTACAGGTTTGCACCACGATGCCCAGCTAATTTTTGTATTTTTGTAGAGACGAGGTTTCACCATGTTGGTCAGGCTTGTCTCGACCTCCTGATCTTAGGTGGTCCACCCACCTCGGCCTCCCAAAGTGCTTGGATTACAGGCATGAGCCACAGCGCCCAGCCCTCACACTGTGAACTTTTATCCAAGAAACAACATGGGAGCTCAACAGAAAAAGTGGAAGAAAGCTTGGATACTTTGAAAGAAACTGTGGACAGTTGCCTGACCCATGGGTCCAGCAGAAAACTGCAAGTCTTGGTTGGGCACAGCATTTTGGGAGGCCAAGGTGGGTAGGATTGCTAGAGCTCAGTGGTTCGAGACCAGTCTGGGCAACATAGCAAGACCCCTGATCTTTACTAAGAAAACAAAACAAAACAAAAACAAGCATGGTGGTACATGCTTGTAGTCCCAACTATTCAGGAGGCTGAGGTGGAAGGATCACTCGAACCCAGGAGTCAAAGCTACAGTGAGCTGAGATTGAAGTTGCAGTGTGCCATGATCATGCCACTGCACTCCACGTAGGAGACAGTAAAACCCCATTTGAGAAAGAAAGAAGAGAAAGAAAGAGAGAAAGAGAAGAAAGGAAAGGAACAGAAAGGAGAGGAGACAAGAGAAAAGGGAGAGGGAGCGGGGGGGAGAGGAAGAGGGAGAGGGAAGGGAAGAGGGAGAGGGAGAAAGAAATAGAGAGGAGGGAGGGAGAGAGGAGAAGGAAAAAAAGAAGGAAGGAAGGAAGGAAGGAAGGAAGGAAGGAAGGAAGGAAGGAAGGAAGGAAGGAAAGAAGGAAAGGGAAACTGTAAGTCTTCACGGAGCAAAAGGTAAGAGATACTATCTTCATGATACACATTCCCACTGGGGAACTGGGCAATCCAGGTCACAGGAGAGTTCCTTGACCTCACCCTGCACTGGATCTTACTTAGTGAGAGAGGGGAGTCTTCAGTAAAAAGTAGCATTTTGCAGAAAAAAAATGTAGCATTTTTGCATAACGCCCATACCCCAGTGTCAACAGAAAAGAAAAAGCCATCTCTGATCCTAATTCACAGGGTACCTTGGGGAAATATGCCATCTAACTCAGGCAGTAGTCACATGCTGGGAGAGGCTGCCTACTGAGATTTGCAATGTAATCTAGAGTGAGAATAAACCCCCAAGGACAAATCAAGTGTCAATAAATTTTATAAAATTGAAGTCATATCAAGTATATTCTCAGACCACAGTAGAATAAAAGTAGAAATAATTTCTAACAGGAACTCTCAAAACTGTACAAACACATGGAAATTAAACAACCTGCTTCTAAATGATCTTTGGATTCAATGATGAAATTAAGATGGAAAGCAAAATTTTGTAGAAATGAATGAAAATAGAGACTCAAAATACCAAAACCTCTGTGATGCATAAAAACAAGTTCTAAGAGGGAAGATTCTAACATTAAATGTCTATGTAAGAAAGTTAGAAGATCACAAGTTACTGTCCTAACACTGCA
>NW_012118744.1:165936-172208 GCF_000951035.1 Colobus angolensis palliatus | reverse complement strand
GTAACAAACCTGCACGTTATGCACATGTACCCTAGAACTTAAAGTATAATAAAAAATAAAAATAAAAAAAATGAAATAAATTAATGTAATTTGTGATACTAATAGAATAAGGAAGAAAACACATATTGTCATTTCAAGTGGTGTAAAAAAGCATACAAGCAAATTCAACACCCAATCATGATGAAAATGCAAAAATAATTATGAATGAAAGGGAATTTCATCAACCTGATAAAGGGTTATCTTTAAGAACATACTCAAACTGCTCTGAAAAATAGAAGAGAGGGAAACACTTCCAAACTTAATCTATGAGGTCAGTATTATCCTAATACAAAAACCAGACAAAGACACACAAGAAAACTACAGACAGTAACTCTGATGAATGTTGATGCAAAAATCCTCAAACAAAAACTAACAAAAAAACACTTAAGACTCTATCAAAAAACTATTCAAACTGATAAACAAATTCAGTGAAGTTTCAGGGTACAAACTCAATGTACAAAAATTCGCAGCACTTTTATATGCCAACAGTGAGCAAACTGAAAAGGAAATTAAAAAGTAATCCCATTTACAATAGACACATATAAAATTAAATACCTAGGAATTATCTTAACCAAAGAAGTGAAAGAGCTCTATAATGGAAACTATAAAACAGTAATGAGAGAAATTGAATAGGACACCAAAAATTGGAAAATATTTTACTTTCATGGATTAGAAGAATCAATATTGTTAAAATGTCCATACTACCCAAAACACTCTACAGATTCAATGTAATTTCTATCAAAATACCAATGACATTCTTCACAAAAATAAAAACAAAAAAAATTCTCAAATTTATATGGAACCACAAAAGACCCCAAATAGCCAAAACCATTCTAAGCAAAAGGAGCAAAACTGGAAGAATCACGTTACTTGACTTCAAATTATGTTACAGAGATATAGTAACCAAAACAATATGGTACCGGCATGAAAACAGACAGACCAATGGAACAAGACAGACAGCTCAGAAACAAATCCACACAACTCCAGTGAACTCATTTTTTGACAAAGGTGCCACAGGCTCTTCAATAAATGGTGCTGGGAAAACTGGATATCCATATGCAGAAAAATAAAACCAGACCCCCATCTCTCAAATCAAAATAGATTAAAGACTTAAATCTAAGACTTCAAACCATGAAACTTATACAAGAAAACATTGGGAAAAATCTCCAGAACATGGGTCTGGGCAAAGATATCTTGAGCAATGCCCCACAAGCACAAGCAACCAAAGGAAACATGAACAAATGGGATCACTTCAAACTCATAGCTTCTGCACAGGAAAGAATAGAAACAACAAAGTGAAGAAACAACCCACACTATTGGAAAAAAAAATTTCCAAATGACCTGATAGGGGATTAATAACCAGAATGCTCAGGGAGCTCAAAGAACTCTAAAACAAACTGATAATCTGATCAAAATATGAGCAAAAGATTAGACAAACAAATGGCAAACAGGCATAATGAAAAGATGCTTAACATCATTGATTATCAGAGAAATGCAAATCAGAACTACAATGAAATATCATCTCCTCCCAGTTAAAATGGCTTACGTTCAACATATAGACAATAACAAATGCTGGCAAAGATGTGGAGAAAATGGAATTCTTGTACATTGTTGGTGGGAATGTAATTTAGTACAATCATTATAGATAACAGTTTGGAGGTTTTTTAAGAAACTTAAAATCGAGCTACCATATGATCCAGCAATCTCACTGCTGGGTATATATCAAAAGAAAGCAAATCAGTGTATCAAAGACATCTGCACTCCTATGTTTATTGCAGCACTATCTACAATAGCTAAGATCTTGAAGCAACCTAACTGTCAATCAACAGACAATTGGGTAAAGGAAATGTGGTACATATACACAGTGGAGCACTATTTAGTCATTAAAAAAGAATGAGGACAAGTCATTTGCAACATCACAGATGAAACTGGAGGTCATTATGTTAAGTGAAACAAGCCAGGCTCAAAAAGACAAACATCACATGTTCTCTCATATTTGTGGGAATTAAATATCAAAACAATTGAACTCATGGAGATACAGAGTAGAAGGATGGTTACCAGAGACTAGGAAGGGTAGTGGGATACTGAGGGGAAGGTGGAGATGGTTAACGAGTACGAAAAGATAGTTAGAAAGAAGGAAGACCTAATATTTGATAGCACAACAGGGTGCCTAAAGTCAATAATACATTAAAGCTACTTGTTAGAATAACTTGAATAATTCGGTTTGTTGAAACTCAATGGATAAATGCTTGAGGTGATGGCTACCACACTCTTCCTGATGTGCTTATTTCACATTGCATGCCTGTATCAAAACATTTCATGTACCCCATAAACATATACACCTACTGTTTACCCACAAAAATAAAAAAAATAATTTAAAAGGTATTATTTGTAAGTCTCATGGTAACTTCAAAGCCAAGAACATGCAACAGATACACACAAACACACACACAAAAAAAACAGAAAGCAAGAAACTGAATTATATGCCAGACAAAATCACCTTCATTAAAAGGAAGAGAGAAAGGCAAGAAAGAAGAAAGAGAAAACCACAAACAAGCAGAAATCAAATAACAAAATAGTAAAAGTGAGTTCTTACTTAGCAATAATATTGAATGTAAATGTACTAAACTTTTCTAACAAAAGACACAGAGTGGCTAAATGAATAAAATAACAAGACTCAATGACCTGTTACATGCAAGAAACACACTTCACATATAAAGACACACATAGTTTACAATCCCACCAACAGTGTAAAAGTGTTCCTATTTCTCCACATCCTCTCCAACACTTGTTGTTTCCTGATTTTTTAATGATGGCCATTCTAACTGGTGTGAGATGGTATCTCATTGTGGTTTTGATTTGCATTTCTCTGATGGCGAGTGATGATGAGCATTTTTTCATGTGTCTGTTGGCTGTATGAATGTCTTCTTTTGAGAAATGTCTGTTCATATCCTTTGCCCACTTTTTGATGGGGTTGTTTGTTTTTTTCTTGTATGTTTGTTTGAGTTCTTTGTAGATTCTGGATATTAGCCCTTTGTCAGACGAGTAGATTGCAAAAATTTTCTCCCATTCTGTAGGTTGCCTGTTCACTCTGATGGTAGTTTCTTTTGCTGTGCAGAAGCTCTTTAGTTTAATGAGATCCCATTTGTCAATTTTGGCTTTTGCTGCCGTTGCTTTTGGTGTTTTAGACATGAAGTCCTTGCCCATGCCTATGTCCTGAATGGTTCAACCATTATGGAAAACAGTATGGCGATTCCTCAAGGATCTAGAACTAGATGTACCATATGACCCAGCCATCCCACTACTGGGTATATACCCAAAGGATTATAAATTATTCTACTACAAAGACACATGCACACGTATGTTTATTGCGGCACTATTCACAATAGCAAAGACTTGGAATCAACCCAAATGTCCATCTGTGACAGACTGGATTAAGAAAATGTGGCACATATACACCAGGGAATACTATGCAGCCATAAAAAAGGATGAGTTTGAGTCCTTTGTAGGGACATGGATGCAGCTGGAAACCATCATTCTTAGCAAACTATCACAAGAAGAGAAAACCAAACACCGCATGTTCTCACTCATAGGTGGGAACTGAACAATGAGATCACTTGGACTCGGGAAGGGGAACATCACACACTGGGCTTATCATGGGGAGGGGGGAGGGGGGAGGGATTGCATTGGGGAGTTATACCTGATATAAATGATGAATTGATGGGTGCTGACGAGTTGATGGGTGCAGCACACCAACATTGCACAAGTATACATATGTAACAAACCTGCACGTTATGCACATGTACCCTAGAACTTAAAGTATAATAAAAAAAATAAAATAAAATAAAATAAAAAATAAAGACACACATAGAATGAAAATAAGTGGATGGAGAAAGATATTCCATGTCATTGGAAATCAAAAAGAAGTGCAGGAGTAACTATACTTAGACAAAATAGATTTCAACACAAAAGCTATAAGAAGAGACAAAGAATGTCACTATGTAATAATAAAGGGGTCAATTCCACAAGAGGATATGACAATTTTAGATATATATGCACCCAATATTGGAGCACCCAGATCTATGTAAGAAATATTATAACAGCTAAAGAAAGAGAGAGACTCCAATGCAATAGTGGCTAGAGACCTCAACACCCCACTTTCAGCACTGGATAGATCTTCCAGACAGAAAGTCAGGAAAGAACACTTAATCCACATTATAGGCTAAATGGACCTAATCGGTATTTACAGAACATTTCATTTGGCGCTACAGCATACATACTCTTTTACTCAACACATGGATTATTCTCAGTGATAGACTATATTTTAGACCACAAAGCAAGTCTTAAAACATTCAAAATAATTTAAAATAATATGAAACATTTTATTTGACAATGAAATAAAACAGAAATTTATAACAGGAATTTTGGAAACTATACGAATTCATGGAAATTAAACAATATGCTCCTGAATGACTAGTGGGTCAATGAAGAAATTAAAAAGGAAAGTGAAAAATTTTATTAAAAAAAAAAAGGAAACTCAACATACCAAAACCTATGGGATACGGTGAAAGTAGAACAAAAAGGGAATTTTATAGCTATAAGTGTCAACATCAAGAAAGAGAAAAAAACTTTAAATAATCTATCATCTTAAAAAGCTAGAAAAGCAAAAGGAAATCAAACCCCAAATCAGTAGAAGAAATTAAATGCTAAATATCAGAGCAGAAATAAATCAAATGGAAACAAAGAAAACAAACAAAATATTAATAAAGCAAAAAGTTGACTTTTTGAAAGGATAAAGAAAACTGACAAACTTTAAGCCACACTAATAAAAAAAAGAGAACATCTAAAAATAAAATCAGAGATGAAAAAGGAGACGTTACAACTGATACTATAAAAATTTAAAGGATCATTAGTGAATACTATAACAAACTATACATCAATAAATTGGAAAATCTAGAGGAAATAAACAAAATCCTAGACACATACAACCTACCAAAATTGAACCAGGAAGAAATCCAAAATCTGAATAGACCAGCAGCAAGTAATGAGATCAAAGGTATTATAAAAAGTCTCTCAGTAAAAGAAAGCCCAGGGTTCCATGGCTTTGCTGCTGAATTTTTACCAAATATTTAAGTGAAAACTAACACTAATCATATCCAAAATATTCTGAGAAATACAGGAGAAGAGCATAGAGGCCAGTATTACCTTGATACCAAAACCAGACAAAAACACATCAAAAATAGAAATCTACAGACCAATTTTCTAATCACTATTGATGCAAAAGTCCTCAACAAAATAGTAGTAAATCAAATTCCGCAATACATTTGAAAGTTCATTTTACCACGATCAAGTTGTATTTATCCTAAGAATGCAAGAATGGTTTGATATGCACAAATCAACTAATGTAATACAAACAACATACCTCAACATAATAAAAGCCATGTACGACAGACCCACAACAAGTATCATACTGAATGGGGAAAAACTAAAAGACTGTTCTATAAGATTTGGAACATGACAATGATTTCCACCACTGTTATTCAACATAGTACTGAATGTCCTAGCTTAAGCAACCAGAAAAGAGAAAGAAATAAAGTGCATCCAGATTCGAAAGGATGAAGTCAAATTATCCTTGTTTGCATCTGATATCATCTTACATTTGGAAAAACTTAAAGACTCCACCAAAAAGCTATTTGAATGACAAATTCAGTAAAATTGCAGGATAAAAAATTAACATACAAAAATTGGTAGCATTTATATTTGCCATTTCTATATGCTAATACTGAACAATCTGAAAAAAGAAATAAAAAAAGTAATCTCATTTACAATAGCCACAAATAAAATTAAATATTTAGGAATTGACCAAAAAAGTGAAAAATATCTATAATAAAACTGTAAAACATTGGTGAAAGAAATTGAGGAGGACAACAAAAAATGGAAAGATATTTCATGTTTAGGAACTTGAGGATTCAATATCGTTAAAATACTCATACTACCCAAAGAAATCTAGAGTATAATGAAACCCCTATCAAAATACCAGCGCCATCTTTCACAAAAATAGAAAAAAAAATCCCCAAATTTGTATGGAACCACGAAAGACCCCTAATAGCCAAATTTATCCTAAGCAAAAAGAGCAAAACTGGAGAAATCACATTACCTGATTTCAAATTCTTTTTTATTTGTTTGTTTATTTATTTATTTATTTATTTTTATTTTTTTATTATTATACTTTA
>NW_012118744.1:160409-160811 GCF_000951035.1 Colobus angolensis palliatus | reverse complement strand
TGATTTGGCCCTCTGTTTGTCTGTTACTGGTGTATAAGAACACTTGTGATTTTTGCATATTAATTTTGTCTCCTGAGACTTTGCTGAAGTTTCTTATCAGCTTTAGGAGATTTTGGGCTGAGATGAAGGGGTTTTATAAATATACAATCATGTCATCTGCAAACAGGGACAATTTGACTTCTTCTTTTCCTAATTGAATACCGTTTATTTCTTTCTCTTTGCTCATTGCCCTAGCCAGAACTTCCAACATTATGTTGAATAGGAGTGATGAGAGAGGCCATCCCTGTCTTGTGCCAGTTTTCAAAGGGAATGCTTCCAGTTTTTGCCCATTTAGTATGATATTGGCTGTGGGTTTGCCATAAATAGCTCTTATTATTTTGAGATATGTTCCATCAATACCTA
>NW_012118744.1:148998-157149 GCF_000951035.1 Colobus angolensis palliatus | reverse complement strand
GATGTCTCCCAGTTAGGCTTCTCAGGGGTCAGGGACCCACTCTAGCAGGCAGTCTGTCCATTCTTAGATCTCAACCTTCGTGCTGAGAGATCCACTGCTCTCTTCAATGCTGTCAGACAGGGGCATTTTCCTGTGCTGAGGTTTCTGCTGCTTTTTGTTTAACTGTGCCCTGTCCCCAGAGGTGGAGTCTACAGAGACAGGCAGGCCTCCTTTAGCTGCTGTGGGCTCCACCTAGTTCAGGTTTCCCAGGGGATTTGATTACCTACTTAAGCCTCAGCAATGGTGGGCACCCCTCCCCCAGCCTGGCTGCTGCCTTGCAGTTACATCACAGACTGCTTTTCTAGCAATCAGGGAGGCTCCTTGGGCGTGGGACCCTCCAGGCCAGGTGTGGGATATAATCTCCTGGTGTGCCATTTGCTAAGACCCTTGGTAAAGCACAGTATTGGGGTGGGAGTTACCCGATTTCCAGGTGTTGTGTGTCTCAGTTCCCCTGGCTAGGAAAAGGGATTCTCTTCCCCCTTGCACTTCCCTGGTGATGCCTCACCCTGCTTCAGCTCTCGCTGGTCGGGTTGCAGCAGCTGACCAGCACCAGTTGTCCAGCACTCCCTAGTGAGATGAACCCGGTACCTCAGTTGAAAATGCAGAAATCTCCCATCTTCTGTGTCACTCGCGCTGGGAGCTGGAGACTGGAGCTGTTCCTATTCAGCCATCTTGCTCCACCCCTCTCAAGTTCTACTATAGACCTATAAAGCTACCTGATTTCAGAAATTACTGTAGAGTTTTAACCAAAGCAACATGGTACTGGCATTAAAAAGACACATAGACCAACGGAACAGAATAGAGAATCCAGAAACAAATCCACACACCTATAGTGAAATCATTTCTGACAAAGGTGACAGAAACATAGACTGTTGAAAAAATATCTGCAATAAAGGCTGCTATTAATCCGTATGCTGAAGAATAAACCTAGACGCCTATCTCTTGCCATATATAAAAATCAAACAAAAATGGATTAAAGCTTTAAATCTAAGATCTCAAACTTTTAAACTACTACAACAAAACATTGGAGAAAATCTTCAAGACACTGGTCTGGGTAAAAATTTCTTACGTAATACCCCTCAAACACAGGCAACCAAAGCAAAAATGGAAAAATGGGAGCACACTGAGTTATAAATTTTCTGCACAGCAAAGTAAACAATGAACAAAGTGAAGAAACAACCCATGGAATGAGAGAAAATATTTGCAAACTATCCATCTGACCAGGGATTAATAATCAGAATATATAAGGGGCTCAAACAACTCTATAGAAAAATAGTCTAATAATCCAGTTTTAAAAATGAGCAAAAGATTTAAATAGACATCTCTCAAAAGATCACATCGAAAACAGGCATATGAATAGATGTTCAATATCAATGATCATCAGTGAAATGCAAATGAAAACTACAATGAGATATCATCTCATCTCAGTTAAAATGGCTTATAAAGGCATGCAATAACAGACGCTGGCAAAGATTTGGAAAAAATGGAACCCCCGTATATTGTCGGTGAGAGTGTAAGTTAGTACAACCACTATGGAGAACAGTTTGGAAGTTCCTCAAAAAAACAAAAACTAGAGCTATCATATCATCCAGCATTCATCCTACTGCTGGGTATATATCCAAAGAAAAGGGAATCAGTTTATTGAAAAGACGTTTGTGTCCCCATGTTTGTTGCAGCACTGTTTGAAATAGCCAAAATTTGGAAGCAACCTAAGTGTCCATCAACAGATGAATGCAAAAAGAAAGTGTTGTACATATACACAATGAATTGCCATTCAATCATAAAAAAGAATGAGATCCAGTCATTTGCCACAACATGGATGGAATTGGAGGTCATTATGTTATGTGAAATAAGCCAGGCACAGAAAGAGAAATATCACGTGTTCTTACTTATTTGTGATACCTAAAGTTCAAAACAATTGAAATCATGGAGACAGAAAATAAAAGGATGGTTACTAGAAGCTGGGATGGATAGTTACAGTAAGAAAAGTATCACGACTTCTAAGGGCAACCCCTCCACTTGTACTCTGTGGGGAAAAGAAAGAGAGATCAGCCTGTTACTGTGTCTATATAGAAAGAAGTAGACATAAGAGAGTCCATTTTGTTCTGTATTTGAGATGCTGTTAATCTGTGACCCTACCCCCAACCTTGTCCTTGCAAGAGACATGTGCTCTGGTGACTCAAGGTTTAATGGATTTTGGGCTGTGCAGGATGTGTCTTTGTTAAATAAGTGCCTGAAGGCAGCTTCCTGGTTAAAGGTCATCACCATTCTCTTAATCTCAAGTACCCAGGGACATGTACACAGCCTTTAAGGTCACAGGAACCTTTGCCTAGGAAAGCTAGGTATTGTCAAAGGTTTCTCCCCATGTGATAGTCTGAAAAAGGGCCTCGTGGGAAGAGAAGGACCTGATTGTCCCCCAGCCTGACACCCGTGAAGGGTCTGTGCTGAGGAGGACTAGTACAAGAGGAAAGAAGGCCTTTTGGTGGATGTTGGCAGTTAAGATAGAGAAAAGCATCTGTCTCCTGCCCGTCCCTGGGCAACGGAACATTTCGGTGTGAGACCCGATTATATGCTTTGTTTACTGAGATAGGAGAAAACCGCCTTATGGCATAAGGTGGGACTTGCTGGCGCAATACTGCTTAGAGGTTTATGGAGATGTTTGCATATGCATATCAAGGCACAGCATTTTCCTTTGAACTTATTCATGTCACAGAGATCTTTATCCATATGTCTTACTGCTAATTTTCTCCCTTTGTTGATCCTATTGTCCTGCCACTCCCTTATCAATAAATACTAAGGGAACTCAGAGACGGGTGTTGGCGTGGATCCTCTGTATGCTGAGCGCCAGTCCCCTGGGCCCACTTTTTCTTTCTCTATACTTTGTCTCTGTGTCGCATTTCTTTTCTCAAGTCTCTCATTCCACCTACCGAGAAATGCCCACAGGTGTGGAGGGGCAGGCCACCCCTTCAGTACTGTACATATCAATGCCTCAAACTTTCTCATAAGCTATACTCCTACAATTATCCACCCTTTCAGTTGCATCATCAGTTTCTTCATCTCTACGTATTCTCATTATCATAAAATATCTTACATCTTTAGAAGACATCTACTTTCTAGGCCAAGTGTGGTGGTTCACACCTGCAATCCCACCTCTTTGGGAACGCAAGGCGGGCAGATCACTTGAGGTCAGGAGTTAGAGACCAGCCTGGCCAACACAGTGAAATCGTGTCTCCACTAAAAATACAAAATTTAGCCAGTTGTGGTGATGCATGCATGTAATACCACCTACTTGGGAGGCTGAGACAGGAGACTTGCTTGAACCCGAAAGGTGGAGGTTGCAGTGAGCCGAGATTGTACTACTGCACTCCAGCCTGGGCAACAGAGCGAGACTCTACCTCAAAAAGGAAAATAATAAGACATCCACTTTCTTGTTCCCACTACCTTCTCCTTCTAATCCCTATCTCACTCTCCAACTCAAAGATTCTTGAATGGGTTGTTTTCACATACTGTCTATAATCTCTTCCCATTACCTCAAAATGACACCAATTAGGCTTTCAAACCCATGAAATTGCTCTTGTAAAGTTCTCACTTTCTTTCATATGGCCAAATTTAATTCTCCTCTTGCTCAACCTGCTAACACAATTTAACACAATTTTCCATTATCTTCTCATTAAATTACTCCCCTCTTAGCTTCTGTGACACCATGCTCTCATGGATTTCCTTCTACACCACTAACTTTTCTTTCTCTAACTCATTTGCTACTACTTCTTTCTCCACTCAACTTCTAAATATCAAGTAGCCCAGGCCCCTTCCTTGGCCCTCTTTTCTTCTCTGGCTATACTCTCCATCTAAGTAATCAAATCTACACCCATGGATTTAAACTAAACACCATCTCTCTGCAGATGACTCTCAAATTGAAATCTTTAACTAAGACCTATCTCCTGAGCTCCAAACAGCCTCCCTGACATATCTTACTTGCAACTGAGTCCCATTCTGTAATTCTCTATCTACTGTTAATTGACCAGATATTATACTCTGGTTTTATATACATTCAACTTTCCCCTACACCACAGATGTTATTCTCCAAGTTATTTCTTCTACACATGCTATATCCCATGTGGAATGCCCTTCCCATCTATCTATCACTATAACAACTAGTGTTTCCCAAACCTGACTGCATCAGAATAACTGGAGAAGCTTCTCGGGCCCCTGCTCTAGGAATTTTGAGTCAAAAGATTGAGCCTGGGTGCCAGTAACTTCTCTCAATAAGCATGTTCCGTGGTTTTACTATACATTC
Source organism: Colobus angolensis palliatus (assembly GCF_000951035.1). NCBI lineage: Eukaryota > Metazoa > Chordata > Mammalia > Primates > Cercopithecidae > Colobus > Colobus angolensis. The sequence continues at coordinate 152,813 of NW_012118744.1, read as the reverse complement.
CAGGTGGAGAAAGCATGATCCGAGAAAAACCTTTACTGTGCACAAATGTTACCTTCTCTGTGAATACTTGTCAGATGCCTGGAGACACAATTCAGTACTTCTTTCCCTATGCTCCAACAGCATTTTATACTTAATTCTCTTGTAACTTGTATTGTGCTTTTTAAATAATTGACCCTTTTGTCTATGTCTCCGTACTCCACTTCATCAGCTCCTTGAGGACAGGGACTGTGCTTTTAATCTCTGTATATTCATAGACTAACACAACATCTGACATATACTCACTGAATGATGAATAAATTATTTCAGGATCCAAGAACATATCAAGTTTATGAAGACAGAGTTCTGAGAAATCTTCTCTAACTGGCAGTAGGTACACCATACACCCAATTCTCTACTTTATATCTCTACTGTTTTATAGGCATCTCAATTTAACATGGCTTAAAGAGGACTCTAGAAATATTGCCACTGAACTTTGTTCTCTCCAGTCTTTCCCATCTCCTTAAATGGCAGCTTCATAAGCCCATTTGCTCCAAATACAACTTAGTTCCTTTCTAAACCCAATTCACACTCCCCCCCATTCAATCCATCAACTCTATTCATTCAACATAACTTTATTCTCACTGAGATAAGTGATTCTATTGGAGTTGCAGGCCCTTTCACCAACATTCTTCACCTGGAAAGAAAGGCTGAGGGAGCACCTTTCAAAGACTTTAGTTGGTTTTCCTTCATCAATCTAAATCTAATATAAGAGAAAGAAAAGTACAAAGTAGAATCTTCTGGGCCCTAGGAAGGACAAAATAAAGCTAGGCAGGTGAACAGGACCCATAATAGATCCGATCTCATCCTCCTCCAATCTTTTTATTTTATTAAGGTAAAATTCACATAATATAAAATTAACCATTTTAAAGTTTACAACGCGGTGGCATTTAGTTAATTCACAGGGTTGTGCAATCACCACTTATATCAAGTTTGAAAACATTTTGTTACCCCCAAAATATACTCCTGCATTCATTTAAGCAAGTATATCCAATTTCTTACCACTTGCACACCGTGATGACCACCAATCTTCTTTCTGTCTTTATGGATTTACCTATTGTGGATATTTTATATAAATAAAATAATACAACATGTGACTTCGCTCTTCTTTCACTTAGCATAATGCTTTCAAGGTTCATGCATGTTTCAGCCAGTATCAATGCTTCAGTTCATTTTATAGCTAATAATATTTCATTATATGAATATACCATATTTATTCACTCATTTACCCATTAATAAACATTTGGGTCATCTTTCACTTTTAACTGATATGAACTAGTGTACAAGTATTTGAGTGCTTGTGTTTAATTCTTGTGGACATATACCTAGGAGTGAAATTTCTGAGTCATATGGTAACCATATTTAAATTTTTGTGAAATCAGCATGCTGTTTTCCACAGTAATTGAACCATTTGACATTCTTACCAGCAACGTATGAGTTCCTATTTCTCCACATCCTCACCAGCATCTATTTTCCTTTTTCCAAATTATAGCCAATCTAGTTGGTGTGATGTAGCATCTCGTTGTGGTTTTGATTTGCATTTCCCTGATAACTAGTGATATGAAGCATCTTTTCATGTTCTTGTTGGCCATCTACAGATTTTCTTTGGAGAAATATTTGGTCAAGTCCTTTGCCAATTTTAATTGGATTGTTTACCTTTCTGTTGTTGAATTCTAAGAATTCTTTATATATCCTCAATACTAGACCCTTATCAGATATGCGAGTCGGAAAATTTTCCTCCCATTCTGTCAGTTGTCTTTTCATTGTGTTGAAAATATTCTTTGATGCACAGAAGTTTTAATTTTGAAGCAGTACAATTTATTTAATTTTTGTTCTTTTTGCTTTTGGTGTCATACCTAATAATTCATTACCAAATACAAGGTCATAAGGATTTACTTCTATATTTTGTTCTAAGAGATTGTGATGGTTAATTTTATGTGTCAACCTGGCTGGGCCACAGTGCAGGATGTGTGGTAAAACATTATTCTGGATTTTTTTTGAGAGTGTTTTTGGATGAAGTTAGCATTTAAATTGATGGGCTTTAAGTAAAGCAGATTGCCCTCTATAATGTGAGTGGGCTCATTCAATGAGTTAAAAGACTGAATAGAACAAAAGTCTAACCTCTTCTGAGCAGGAGGGAATCCTGCAACAGACATACATTGGACTTGAACTGCAACACCGGCTCTTTCTTGAGTCGTCAGTCTGATGGTCTTTGGTCTTGAATTGAAACATTAGCTCTTCCCTGAGTATCCAGCTTGCTGGTCCACCCTTCAAATTTTGGACTTGGGAGCCTCCATTATTACATGAGCCAATTTTTAAAAACAATTTTTTCTGTATATGTACACATATTCTTTTGGTTCTGTTTCTCTGGTAAATCCTGACTAATACAAAAGTATATACAGAGGTTTGGCTCTTAAATTTAGATTGTTGATTTGTTTTTAGTGAATTTTGGTATGTAGTATGAGTTAACCCTCCGACTTCATTCTTTTTCATGTAGGTAGCAAGTTATTCCAGCACCATTGGTTGAAGAGACTCTTCTTTCTTAATTGAATGACCTTGGAATCTTTGTCAAAAATCATTTGGCCATTTATATATGGGCATATTTCTGGACTCTCAATTCTATTCCGTTAGTCTATATGTCTGTCTATATGCCAATATGATACTGTTTCGATCATCGTAGTTTTTTAGTAAGTCTGAAAATCAGAAGTATGGGTCCTCCAACTTTATTCTTTTATTTTCAATATTGTTTGGACTTTCTACAGTCACTGCAATTCCATATCGATTTGAGAATTGTTTTTTCCATTTCTGTAAAAAACAAAAAGGATATTGGAATTTTAATAAAGATAACATTGAATCTTTAGATCACTTTCAGTGGTACTGCCAACCTAATAATGTTAAGTATTCCAATACATAAATACTGGATATATCTCCATTTATTTGGAACTTGTTAAATTCCTCTCAACAGCGTTTTGCAGTTTTTAGTTTACAAGTCTTTTATCTGTTTGGTGAAATTTATTCCTAGGTATTTTATTCTTTTGAATGCTGTTATAAATTAAATTTTTCCTTAATTTTGTTTTAGAATTTCTCACTGTAAGTGTATAAAATACATCAAATCTTTGTGTGTTTATTGAATCCTACAACTTTATTGAATCCTACAACTTTATTGAATTTATTAGCTCTAATAACTTTTTTTGTAGATTCTTTAAGATTTTCTATGTATAAGATCATAACATCTGCAAACAAAATAGATTTATTTCTTCCTTTCCAATTTGAATGATTGCATTTTTCATTTGTGATTGATCTGGCTAGGTCTTCCAGGTACTTGAATTAAAATGGTAAAATTAGACATGTGTGTATTTTTCCTAATTTTAGAGAGGAAGCTTTCAATCCTTCACATTGAGTGTGATGTTAGTTGTGAATTTCTCATAAGACCCTTTATCTGGTTGAAGAAGTTCCCTTCTATTTCTAATTTGTTATGTGTTTTTATCATAAAAAGGTGATGGGTGTGGCCAAGAGTTTTATCTCCATCAGTAGAGTTCACTCTATGTGGCTTTTCCCATTAATTCTACTTTCGTACTGTATGACATTGATTGTTTTTTATATTATGAGGCACCCTTGAATTTCTGGAATGAATCCCCTTGATCATGATATATATAATTCCTTTAATATGCTGCTGAATTTGTTACAATTTTGTTGAGGATTTTTGCATCTGCATTTGCAAAATATTTGTCTGTGGTTTTCACGTGATATTTTTGTCTGGCTTTGATATCAGGGTCATG
>NW_012118744.1:141389-145523 GCF_000951035.1 Colobus angolensis palliatus | reverse complement strand
ATGAGGCCAACATCATCCTGATACCAAAGCCTGGCAGAGACACAACAAAAAAAGAGAATTTTAGACCAATATCCCTGATGAACATCGATGCAAAGGTCCTGGGTTTTTTTGTTGTTGTTGTTAGGATGGTTTTGATTAAGGATTTCATCTCTTTACATGTTATAAGTCTGTTTCAATTCCCTATTTCTCCTTGAATTAATTTTGATATTTTGTGTGTTTCTCTAAATTTTTTCATTTCATCTATGCTATCTAGTTTGTTGGTGTACAATTGCTTATATAATATTATACTCTCATAATCCTTTTTATTTCTGTAACTTTAGCAGTAAAGTCCCCAAGTTAAATTCTCGTTTTAATAACTTGAGTCTACTGAAGTTTTAGTTAATATAGCTCAAGATTTTTCCATTTATAGATCTTTTCAAATAATCAATTCTGATTTTATTATTTTTATCCATTGTTTTTCTGTTTATTTCACTTATCTCTGCTGTAATCTTTATTTCCTTCTTTTCATTGTATTTGAGGTTTTTTCCTTTTTGTAGTACTTTATGACATAAAGTTGTTTGAGTTTTGTTAAGTTGATTTTTAATTGTCAAATAATATGATATGTTTATTGTATACAATATGATGTTTTGAAATATGTATATACTGTAAAATGGCTAAATTGAGCTACTTAACATATATGTTACCTGACATGCCTGTCATTTTTTTGTGGAGTAAACACTTAAAATTCTTTTAGCAATTTTCAGCAATACAGTATATTGTTATTAACTACAGTCGCCATATTGTACAATAAATATCTTGAATTTATTCTTCCTATCTAACTAAAATTTTGTTTCGTGTGATCAACATCTCCCACACTTGCCAACCCTGGAATGTCAAAGCCCATGCTGACTACAATTTTTTTATCTTAAATTTTTATGTTTACATAATATGTGTACACATTTATAAAATATTTGTAATATTTTATATGTGCATACAGTTCAATGATCAATTTAGTGTGTTTAGGGTATCCATCACCTTGAATTTTTATCATTCCCTGTTTTGGGAACATTTCAAGTCCTCTATTCTACCTCTTTTGAAATATACAATCCATTGTTGTTAACTATAGTCACTCTTCTCTGCTAATGAACATTTGAACTTACTCTTTCTATCTAACTATATGTTTCTACACATTAATCAACTTATCTTCATCCTTCTAACCCACACACACTTCTCAGACTCTAGTATCTATTTTTCTCCCTGCCTTCATTAGATTAACTTTTTCATCTCCTACATAAGAGTGAGAACATGCAGTGTTTGTCTTTTTGTGTCTGACCTATGTCACTCAGCATAATGACCTAGAGTACCATCCATATTGCTGCAAATGACATGATTTTATTTTTCCCATTGTGCAAATGTACCACTTTTTTATCCATTCATTGATAGGTGCTTAGGTTGATTCCATATTTTGGGTATTGTGAATAGTGATGCAATAAACATAAGAATGCAAATATCTCTTCAACACACTGATTTCCTTTCTTTTGGATGTGTGCCTGGTGGTGGGGACTACTGAATCACACAGCAGTTCTTATATAGGTCATGTAATAATTATTTGTCCTTGATTTTTGACAGTTTGATTTTAATGTCTTGGGGTAGTATTATTTGGATTGGATCTGATTGGTGACTTCTTCCTTACCTGAGTATTTATGTCTCTCCCCCATATTGGAGAGTTTTCTGCTATTACATTTTTAAATAACCTTTTAATCCCTTTGTCTTTCTCTACTCCCTGTAGAAGCCCAATGACCTGAAGTCTGGGGCTCTGTGGGCAGATGTGGCTCTAGGGTGGTCTGAAACCTGAGGTGATCCTGGAGCCTGGAACCACAAGCTGGCCTGGCAATAGGTGTGCCTAAAGCCTGTGTCTGCAAGGGTCAGAAGTCAGGCTTAAAGCCGAGGGTTACTGGTGCTGGCCCAGTGACTTGGCCAGTCCAGAGCCTAGGGGTTCTGGGGTTATCTTGGCCCTGGGGCAGCACAAAGTCCTAGCTCACCATGCAAGTCTGGAACCTAGGGCTACAGAATCCCACCTGGTGCTATGGCAGGCCTAGAGAATAAGTCCTAGAGCACTAGCCTGGAGTGTGGGGCTGTGGGATCCTGCTGGATGCTGAAATTTTACTGGGATGGGCCTCTTACTGGGGTCAAGGCAATGTTCTATGCTCACTTCCTTCTCCTTTTCCCAAACAGAGGGTATCTCTGTCCACAATGTGCCACCTGGGATTGGGGGTGGGGTGATGCAGTTAATATAAAACTGTCCATCCTATTCTTTTCAATGCATCATTTCTTTTTCTATTTCTTTTTTTTTTTTTTTTTCAAATGGAGTCTCGCTCTTCTTGCCCAGGCTGGAGTGAAATGGTGCAGTGTTGGCTCACTGCAAGCTCCATCTCTTGGGTTCCAGTGATCCTCCTGCCCATTCTCCCAAGTAGCTGGGATTACAGGCACCTGCAACCACACTCAGCTAATTTTTGTATTTTTAGTAGAGACAAGGTTTCACCGTGTTGGCCAGGCTAGTCTCGAACTCCTGACCTCAAGTGATCCACCTGCCTTGGCCTCCCAAAGTGCTAAGATTACAGGAATGAGCCACTGCACTCCACCCATCCTTTCTTACTTCTGTGCTATATCCAGGTACTATAATCTTTTACCTAGTTTCCTTAGCTCTTGTGAAGGAAGGTTTTTGTTGTTGTTTTTTGTGTGTGTGTGCATGGATGATTTTTCAAATTAATGTTTCTGAGAGGGGATGAGCGCCGGAAAGTCCTACTCTACCATCTTGCTGACACAAAGTTTTTATTTCTTTTTTAATGTAGGCATCTACAACTATGGATTTTCCTCTAAGGACTGCTTTCACTGTATCCTATAAGTTCTGTTATGTTGAGTTTTTATTGTCATTTGTCTCAAAGTATTTGTGTTTCTCTTGTGATTTCCTCATTGAACCATTGATTATTTGTGGGTGTGTTAACTTCTATATATTTGTGAATTTCAGAAATGTTCTTCCATTATTGATATCTAATTTCACTCCATTGTGGTTGGTAGTATTTCAATTTTTTAAATTCATTCAGATTTATTTTGTGGCCTAACATATGGTCTATCCAGAAGAATGCTACATGTGAAGTTGAGGAAAACATGTATTTCAGTATTGTTGAGGAGAATGTCCTATATGTGTCTGTTAGGTCTAGTTGGTTTACAGTGTTGTCCAAGTCCTCTATTTTTTAAATCTTTTGTCTAGTTATTCTGTTCATTATTGAAATTGGGATATTAAAGTCTTCAAATATTATTATAGAAGTGTCTTTTTCACCCTCCAGTTCAATCAGCTTGTTTTATATATTTTATTGTCATGCTTGATTTTTTTGTGTGCATATGTTTGTAATTATTATATGTTCTTGGTGGATTGATCTATCTATCTATCTATCTATATATCTATCATCTATCTATCTATCATCTATGCACCTATTTTTTTTATCTCTTTTAACAGTTTTTGATCTGAGTCTACTTTTCAGATGTTAGTAAAGCCATCCCAACTCTCACTTTGTTACTATTTATATGAAATATCATTTTGATTCTTTTCACTTCTAATGTGTTTGTGCCTTTTATCTAAAGTGAGTCTCTTAATTTATCACCATAAAAATGGTAACTATAGGAGGTGATGGACATGCTTATTAGTTTGATATTGGTAATCATTTCACAATATATATGTATATTAAAACATCACATCGTACACCTCTTTGTCCACCTCTTTGAGACCCTGTACTTCTCTTTGAGACTCTGCTTTCCATTTTTCTGAGTGTATATCCAAAAGTGGAATTGCTGAATCATATGATCAAATTTTAAAATATTTTTAAAAATCACCAGACTGTTTCTCATACTGGTCACACCATGGTACATTTCAGGCTACAGTGCACAAGGGCTCCAATTTCTTCACATCCTCACCACCACTTGTTTTCTGTTTTGTTTTCAAGATAGTGGCTGTATTATTCAGATAGATACATACATACATACATGCATACATACATACATATATACCTAGAGAGATGATTGGTTCTGTTTCTCTGGAGAACCCTGAATTTTATATACAATTAAAATTCTATTAATTTTGTATATTATATAATCATA
>NW_012118744.1:137632-141204 GCF_000951035.1 Colobus angolensis palliatus | reverse complement strand
ATAAAATTACATGTATTATATATGAGTTATTTATTTGTTTATTTATATATGATTTATTATAAGATCATAAGGAATTGGCTCATGCAATTATGGATGGCCAGTCCCAAGATCTACAGGCTACATCAGCAATCTGCAGACTCAGAAGAGCCAATGGTTTAGTTCCAGTCTAAAGGCTGGCAGACTCTAGACCCAGGAATATCCAATGTTTTACTTCAATTCTGAAGAAGGAATAAAATAATTGTCTCAGTTAGAAGTCCATCAGGCAGAAAGAATTCGCTCTTACTCAGTGGAGAGTCTGCCTTTTTGTTCTATTCAGGTCTTCAATTAAGTGTATGAGGTTCCTCACATTACTGAGGGCAATCTTCTTTACTCAGTCTACTGGTTGAAATGCTACCTTCATCTAAAAACACCTTCACAGAAACACAGAATACTGTTTGACCAAATATCTGGTTTCCCTGTTGCCCAGTTAAGTTAACAAATTTGGTTAACTAGCATAGTAGCCATCCTAATGAGTGTCATGTGGTATCCATTTACTTTTAAAGTGATTACTCATAAGGAAGGAATTCTGCCTATTTGTTATTAGTTTTCTAGATGTTTTATATCTTTCTTTCTCCTCATTTCCTCCATTACTACCTCCTTTTGTATTTCATTGTAGAGTCCCATTTGATTCCTTTCTCATTTACTTTAGTGCATATTTTAGTTGTTTTCTTAACAATTGCCTTGGGGGTTACAATTATTTTTGTAGTACATAATATATGTGTAATATATAATATAACAAATAAATATACAATTAGATTTATAACAATATATTTTGAATTAATACCACCTTTGCTTTAATTACATACAAAAATTCTGCTCCTATAGAGCTCAATTCCTCTTCTTGCAATGTTGTCATAAAAAGTTTTTACCCTTTTTACATTGGTTGTCCATTAACATACATCGATAATTATTATTTTATGCATTTATCTTTAAAACCATTATGTGCCTGAAATCCCAGCACTTAGGGAGGCTGAAGCAGGGGATCGCTTGAGTTCAGGAGTTTGAGAAAAACCTGAGGAACACAGTAACACCCCATCTCTACAATTTTTTAAAAATAGCTGGGCATGATGATGTATGCCCATAGCCCCAGCTACTTGTGAAACTGAGGTAGGAGCATCTATTGAAGGGTGACAGAGTAAGACCCTGTCTCAAAAAAAAGTCATATGTGAGAAAAAGCAGCATTACAAACCAATAGTGCAATAATACTCTACATTACAATAATACATTTATGTTTACCTATGTAGCTATAATAATATTACCCAATTTCTTGTATGTTTTCAAGTTTTTATCCAGTATCCTCTCATTTCAGCCAGAGGGACTCTCTTCAGCATTTCTTTTAGGGTAAGTGTACTAGTGACAGATTCCATCAACTTTTGTTTATCTGGGATGTTTTAATTTCTTCTTCATTTTCTGAAGGAAAGTTTTGCTGTAAATGAAATTCTTGGTTCACATTTTTTTTTCCTTCAGCACTATAATTATGCTATCCCATTTCCTTCTGTCTTCCATGGTTTCTCATAATATTGGTTATTAATCTTATTGAGGATCACTTTTATGTGATAAGTTGCTTCTCTCTTGCTGCTTTTAAGATTCTGTGTGTCAGCCAGGCATGGGAGCTCATGCCTGTAATCCCAGCACTTTGGGAGGCTGAGGTAGATGAATCATTTGAGCCCAGGAGTTTGAGACCAGCCTGGGCAACATAGGGAGACCCTGTCTCTACAAAAAAAAAAAAAAAATACAAAAATTAGCTGGGCATGATTGTGCATGCCTGTAGTCCCAGCTACTTTGGAGGATGAAGTAGGGGGATAATCTGAGCCCAGAAAGGTGGAGGCTGCAGTTTGCCATGATTGCAGCTATTGCACTCCAGCCTGTGCAAGAGAGTAATACTCTGTCTCAAAAAGAAAAAAAAATTCAATGTGTCTTGGTGTATGTAATTTAGTTTGCTGCAAAAGTAATTGTGGTTTTAGATCATGAGCTTTAAATTACCATAACCAGGCTCAAACGCATCTCTACTAATGAAAATAGGAACCATTACAATCAACACATTTTTGCCAATGAGAAATAAGTTTGTTTATTCCTGTAAAAATCCATGCTTCAGGATCTGATCAACTCTTGGAAAGCATTTTCTGCATCCTACTGGTTTTGAAAGTATTTTTCCCTGCCAAAAGCTGTCGAGATGCTTGAAGAAGTGGCAGTCAGTTGGCAAGAGGTCAGGTGAATATAGTGGATGAGGCAGAACTTTGTAGACTAATTGGTTCGACTTTTGAAAGTTTGGTTGTGTGACATGGGTGTTGTTGTGGAGAAATATTGGGTCCTTTCTGTTGACCAACGCCAACTGCAGGAGTTGCAGTTTTTGGTGCATCTCATTGAATTGCTGAACATACTTCTCACATGTAATAGTTTTGCCAGAATTCAAGAGCTATAGTAAATCAGACAGGCAGCAGACCACCAAAGAGTGACCGTGACTTTTTTTGTGCAAGTTTGGCTTTGGGAAGTGGTTTGGAGCTTCTTCTCAGTCCAGCCACTGAGTTGGTCTTCACTGGTTGTTTTATAAAATCCACTTTTTGTCACACATCACAATCCGTTTGATAAATGGTTCACTGTTGTTGCATAGAATAAGAGAAGATGACACTTCCAAAGAACCTTTTTTTTTTTTTATGGATTTTCATTCAGTTCATAAAGCACCCATTTACTGAGGATTTTCACTATTCCTGTTTTCCTCAAATGTTAAACTGCTGTAGAATGGCCAACGTTGAGTTCTTCATCAACTTGTCATGTAGTTGTAAGAGGATCAGCTTCAATAATTGCTCTCAGTTGATCATTGTCAATTTCCAATCGACAGCCACTGAGCTCCTCAACTTCAAGGTTTTTGTCTCCTTGTAAAACTTCTTGCGCCACCACTGTACCGTAGATTTGTCAGAAGTTTCTGTGCCAAATCCATTGTTGATGTTGCAAGTTGTCTCTGCTGCTTTATGACCCAATTTTGAATCGAAATAATTAAATTACTCAAACTTGCTACATGTTTAACATTTTTAAGTTGTCTAAAAAAAACACAAAATAAACATCAATTAATAAACTATTAGCAAAAAAATAAAGTAAGAAAAGCCCATTAAAATGATGTATAACATAACCACATTTATTTAAGAATGTATTCAAATATCAAAGGGGAAATTCCAACAATGCAAAAACCGCAATTATGTTTTACACCAACCTAAATTTTTTTTAATGTGTCCTTCTTGAGATTCGTTGACTTTCTTGGAATGGTAGATTCATCACGTTTTTTTAAATTTGGGAAGGCTTTGGTCATTATTTCTTTTCTTTTTTTTTTATTATACTTTAAGTTCTAGGGTACATGTGCACAACGTGCAGGTTTGTTACATATGTATACATGTGCCATGTTGGTGTGGTGCACCCATTAATTCCTCATTTATATTAGGTATATTTCCTAATGCTATCCCTCCCCCCTCCCCCCTACCCATCATAGGACTTGGTGTGCGATGATCCCCTTCCTGTGTCCAAGTGATCTCATTGTTCAA
>NW_012118744.1:132768-133727 GCF_000951035.1 Colobus angolensis palliatus | reverse complement strand
CTCTTTAGTTTAATTAGATCCCATTTGTCAATTTTGGCTTTTGTTGCCATTGCTTTTGGTGTTTTAGACATGAAGTCCTTGCCCATGCCTATGAACTGAATGGTATTACCTAGGTTTTCTTCTAGGGTTTCTATGGTATTAGGTCTAACATTTAAGTCTCTTATCCATCTTCAACTAATTTTCATAGAAGGAGTTAGGAAAGGATCCAGTTTCAGCTTTCTACTTATGGTTAGCCAATTTTCCCAGCATCATTTATTAAATAGGGAATCATTTCCCCATTTCTTGCTTTTGTCAGGTTTGTCAAAGATCAGATGGCTGTAGATGTGTGGTATTATATCTGAGGGCTTTGTTCTGCTCCATTGGTCTATATCTCTGTTTTGGTACCAGCACCATGCTGTTTTGGTTACTGTAGGCTTGTAGTATAGTTTAAAGTCAGGTAGTGTGATGCCTCTAGCTTTGTTCTTTTAGCTTAGGATTGTTTTGGCAATGCAGGGTCTTTTTTGGTTCCATATGAACTTTAAAGCGGTTTTTTCCAATTCTGTGAAGAAAGTCATTGGTAGCTTGATGAGGATGGCATCGAATCTATAAATTACCTTGGCCAGTATGGTCATTTTCATGATATTGATTCTTCCTCTCCATGAGCATGGTATGTTCTTCCATTTGTTTGTTTCCTCTTGTATTTCACTGAGCAGTGGTTTGTAGTTCTTCTTGAAGAGGTCCTTTACATCCCTTGTAAGTTGGATTCCTAGGTATTTTATTGTGTTTTAAGCTATTGTGAATGGGGGTTGATCCAGGATTTGGCTCTCTGTTTGTCTGTTACTGGTGTATAAGAATGCTTGTGACTTTTGCACATTAATTTTGTATCCTGAGACGTTGCTGAAGTTGCTTATCAGCTTAAGGAGATTTTGGGCTGAGACAATGGGGTTTTCTAAATATACAATCATGTCATCTGCAAACAG
>NW_012118744.1:117086-132718 GCF_000951035.1 Colobus angolensis palliatus | reverse complement strand
CCAGCCTTGCATCCCAGGAATGAAGCTCACTTGATCATGGTGGATAAGCTTTTTGATGTGCTGCTGGATTCAGTTTGCCAGTATTTTATTGAGGATTTTGGCATCGATGTTCATCAGGGATATTGGTCTAAAATTGTCTTTTTTTGCTGTATCTCTGTCAGACTTTGGTATCAGGATGATGTTGGTCTCGCAAAATGAGTTAGGGAGGATTTCCTCTTTTTCTATTGATTGGAATAGTTTCAGAATTCCAACTCCAACTCCAATTGGAATTCCAATTACCAACTCCTCCTTGTACCTCTGGTAGAATTCGGCTGTGAATCCATCTGGCCCTGGACCATTTTTAATTGGTAGGCTTTTAATTATTGTCTCAATTTCAGAGCCTGCTATTGGTCTATTCAAGGATTCAACTTCTTCATGGCTTAGTGTTGGGAGCGTGTAAGTGTCCAGGAAATTATCCATTTCTTCTAGGTTTTCTAGGTTATTTGCATAGAGGTGTTAGGGTGTCAATTTTAGATCTTTCCTGCTTTCTCTTGTGGGCATTTAGTGCTATAAATTTTGCTCTACACACTGTTTTAAATGTGTCCCAGAGATTCTGGTATGTTGCCTCTGTGTTCTCACTGGTTTCAAAAAACATCTTTATTTCTGCCTTCATTTCGTTATTTACCCAGTAGTCACTCAGGAGTAGGTTGTTCAGTTTACATATAGTTGTGTGGTTTTGATTGAGTTTCTTAGTCCCGAATTCTAGTTTAATTGCGCTGTGGTCTGAGAGAGAGTTTGTTATAATTTCTGTTCTTGTACATTTGCTGAGGAGTGCTTTACTTCCAACTATGTGGCCAATTTTGGAATAAGTGTGATGTGGTGCTGAGAAGAATGTATATTCTGGTGATTTGGAGTGTAGAGTTCTGTAGATGTCTATTGAGTCTGCTTGGTGCAGAGCTGCATTCAATTCCTGGATATCCTTGCTAACTGTCTTACTGATCTGTCTATTATTGACAGTGGGGTGTTAAATTCTCCCATCATTATTGTATGGGAGTCTATATCTCTTTGTAAGTCTCTGAGGACTTGCTTTATGAATCTGGGTGCTCCTGTATTGGGAGGATATATTTTAATATAAATGTACATTTATATTAATATATAAATATATATTTAGGATAGTTAGCTCTTCCTGTTGAATTGATGTCTTTACTATTATGTAATGGCCTTCTTTGTCTCTTTTGATCTTTGATGGTTTAAAGTCTGTTTTATCAGAGACTAGGATTGCAACCCCTGCTTTTTTTTTTTGTTTTCCATTTTTTTGGTAGATCTTCCTCCATCCCTTTATTTTGAGCCTATGTGTGTCTGCATGTAAGATGGGTCTCCTGAATACAGCAAACTGATGGGTCTTGACTCTTTATCCAATTTGCCAGTCTGTCTTTTAATTGGACCATTTAGTCCATTTACATTTAAGGTTAATATTGTTATGTGTGAACTTGATCCTGCCATTATGATATTAGTGATTATTTTGCTCACTAGTTGATGCAGTTTCTTCCTAGCATCAATGCACTTTATATTTTGTCATGTTTTTGCAACGACTGGTCCCGGTTGCTTCTTTTCATGTTTAGTACTTCCTTCAGGATCTCTTGTAGGGCAGGCATGGTGGTGACAAAATTTCTAAGCATTTGCTTGTTGTAAAGGATTTGATTTCTCCTTCACTTATGAAACTTAGTTTGGCTAGATATGAAATTGTGGGTTGAAAATTCTTTTCTTTAAGAATGTTGAATATTGGCCTCCACTCTCTTCTGGATTGTAGTTTCTGCTGAGAGATCTGCTGTTAGGCTGATGTGCTTCCCTTTGTGTGTAACCTGACCTTTCTCTCTGGTTGCCCTTATCATTTTTTTCTTCATTTCAACTTTGGTGTATCTGACAATTATGTGTCTGGGAGTTGTTCTTCTAGAGAAGTATCTTTGTGACATTCTCTGTACTTCCTGTATTTGAATGTTGACCTGCCTTACTAGGTTGGGGAAGTTCTCCTGGATGATATCCTGCAGAGTGTTTTCCAAATTGGCTCCATTTTCCCCGTCAGTTTCAGGTGCCCCAATCAGACGTAGATTTGGTCTTTTCACATAATCCCATACTTCTTGGAGGCTTTGTTCATTTTTTTTTACTCTTTTTTTCTCCACACTTCTCTTCTCACTTCATTTCATTCGTTTGATCTTCAATCGTTGATACTCTTTTTTCCTGTTGATTGTGTCAGTTACCGATGCTTGTGCATTTGTCACTTATTTCTCATGTTATGGTTTTTATCTCTATCAGTTCTTTTAAGGTCTTCTCTGCATTGATTATTCTAGTTTTCCATTCATCCATTCTTTTTTCAAGGTTTTTACTTCTTTGAGGTGGTTACATAATTCCTCCTTTAGCTCTGTTAAGTTTGATAGACTGAAGCCTTCTTCTCTCAACTCATCAAAGTCATTCTCCATACAGCTTTGTTCCATTGCTGGTGATTAGTTGCGTTCCTTTGAAGGAGGAGATGCGCTCCAATTTTTTGAATTTCCAGTTTTTCTGCACTGCCTTTTCCCCATTTTTGTGGTTTTATCTGCCTTTGGTCTTTGATGATGGTGACGTACTGATGGGCTTTTGGTGTGGGTGTCCTTTCTGTTTGTTAGTTTTCCTTCTATCAGTCAGGACCCTCAGTTGTAGGTCTGTTAGAGTTTGCTTGAGGTCCACTCCAGACCCTGTGTGCCTTCTGAGGCTGCAGAAGATAGAATATTGCTGAACAGAGAGTGTTGCTGTCTGATTCTTGCTCTGGAAGCTTCGTCTCAGGGGTATACCCCACCACGTGAGGTGTGAGGTGTCGGACTGCACCTAGTCGGGGATATCTCCCAATTAGCCTACTCAGGAGTCAGGGACCCACTTGAGCAGGTAGTCTGTCCGTTCTCAGATCTCAACCTCCGTGCTGGGAGAACCACTGCTCTCTTCAAAGCTGTCAGACAGGGTCATTTACCCGTGCCGAGGTTTCTGCTGCTTTTTGTTTAGTTATGCTCTGTCCCCAGAGGAGGAGTTTACAGAAGCCGTCTGGCCTCCTTGAGTTACGGTGGGCTCCACCCAATTCGAGCTTCCAGATGGCTTTGTTTACCCACTTAAACCTCAGCAATGGTGGGTGCCCCTCCTCCAGCATCACTGCTGCCTTGCAGTTAGATCCCAGACTGCTCTGCTAGCAATGAGGGATCTTCCGTGGGCATGGGACTCTCTGGGCCAGGTGTGGGATGTAATCTCCTGGTGTGCCATTTGCTAAGACCCTTGGTAAAGCGCAGTATTAGGGTTGGAGTTACCCAATTTTCCAGGTGTTTTGTGTCCCAGTTTCCCTTGGCTAGGAAAGGGGATTCCCTTCTGCCTTGTGCTTCGCAGGTGAGGTGATGCTTTGCCCTGCTTCAGCTCTCCCTCGTCGGGCTGCACCAGCTGACCAGCACCGATTGTCTGTCACTCCCCAGTAAGATGAACCCGGCACCTCAGTTGAAAATGCAGAAATCACCCGTCTTCTGTGTCACTCACGCTGGGAGCTGGAGGCTGGAGCTGTTCCTATTCGGCCATCTTGGGCACCGCCCTCTGGTTACTATTTCTTAAAACACTTTTGCTTTCCCTTTCTCTTTCTCGTCTCCTTCTGACACTTCCATTTTGTGCTTGTTGGTGCACTTGATGAAGTTCCACCAGTCTTTTTAACTCTGTTCATTTACTTCATTCTTTTTTCTTTCTGCTCCTCAAATTGGATAATTTTCAGTAGTCCTATCTTCAAATTTGCTGTTTCTTTATTTTGCATGGTTAGGTCTGCTGCTGAGCTTGTCTACTGATTTTTTTTCATTTCACTTATTGTACTTATCAGCTTCAGAATTTCTGTTCAGTTCCTTTTTATAATTTATATTTCTTTACTGATATTCTACATTTTTTGAGACATCATTTTCTGGTTTCTTTTAGCTCTTTGTTCATCTGTAAGACCAGAGAGTTACTAATCTTTATGTAATAAATCCAATGTGTCTGGACTTCCTCAGGGACATTTTATTTAAAATGTTCTGTGTATAGGTTATCCTTTCTTATTTGCATGCCTCATAATTTTTGATAACATCTCAACATTTTAAAGATTATAATATGGGAATTCTGAAAATTAGATAGATATGTCCCTGCTTTTTGGTTTGTTTTTCTTGCTCACTATGGGCTGTGGTTGTTTGTTTAGTGGCTTTTCTAAACTATTTTTGTAAAGTCTCAGTGTGGTCTCTGAAGTCTCTTTCCTTATATCTTGTGGTCAGCTAGTGTTTTTCTTTTTTTTTAATTTTCTTAACAGAGATTTCCTTGAATGCCTGTATTTAAAGAAAAAGAAAGAAAACAATCTCTCAGGTATTGCAGATTTGCTTTGTGTTAGGGCCCTCCTTCAACACTTAACCAAACTGTTTACAATGTTACCTTATCCTTACCCTGCTGCTTGTGCTGAGCCTAGAGATCAGCCAAAGGTGGAAAACGTAGGATCTTCTTAAGCTGTATTCTGAACTGTGTCCTGCCCTTGGTATGTGTGTATCTTTCTAACTTCCCAAATATATGTGCATACTTTAGAATTCCCTAACTTCCGACGGAAACTCTCCCCAGCTTTTCCTTACAAGCTTTCAACATGTCTATTGATTATCTCGACAAAGGCAAGAACTCTCTCCTTTGATAAAATTTGAGTTGGGCTTCTCTGAGTCCTCCTTCTGATTATTCCCTAACCTTAGGCTGTGTCCTTAGTCTAGTGTCTTTGCCTGCTTAGTTCACAGCAAAAATACTGCTGGATCAGTTTAGCAAAAATTCCTCACCCTTGATATCTTATCAAATTCATTATCCCTCTTTTCCAATACCTTATCACTTTGACCTGGCTTCAGTAATAATCCTGTCAAGTCAACATGGCCAAAATCTTCCTTATCCATAATGTTTCTTCTTAATAATATTCCATCAACTGATCTCCAGCCTGCTTCTTGGCTATAAATCTCCACTTGTTGTATTTGGAGTTGAGTTCAGTCTCTCTCATCTACTACAATACCTCATTTTTGTGGTCTTCTTGAATAAAATCTGCTTTAGTGTGTTCAATAGGTATCATGAATTATTTTTCTTTAACAGTGTCAACTAATGTTTTGCCAGATGTGGCAGCAGGTTGTTTATTTGGCTTACAATGCTTTTTAGAAATATTTTCTGCATAGCCACATTTCCATATTGAGAGGGTTACTACATAGGTGATGCAGAGATGAGCCCCTTGCATCAGTCTTTCAGGTAGTCCCCAGGCAGTTCAAGACAGGAAAACACAATTATTTTAGAATAAGGTTTGTTCTGCTTTCTCAGGAACCAGGAACAAGAAATTATACTGGAAATGCATATTGCTCACTCCAAGACTATAGCTTATCTGGGGAGACATTAGGGTAAGTGTAATTAAAAATGCGGTACAGCTTTTATCCCATTTATAAGTTGTATTTTTCTTGATTCAGCTTTTCTTAGTTGCTGTTAAAGTTTGATTATTTTCCTGAGCTCTTAAAAAGTTGGCTTTGACAGATTCTTGCTCAATTATTTTGCATTTCTTTTTTTGAGGGATGAATCCTTGGTGCTACTTGTTTCACTATGATTTCTTGTCCTTTAATAGATTAACTCATTATTGTTCTCCCAGTGGCAGCTAGAGTAGCCATCTCTGAACCTGTTTTGCATCAGCCAACTCGGAAAACTATGAGAACCTTAGCCTGTGGCCTGGCTAGCATATTGAATGAGATGTCTCTAGTGAGTGTCAGCCCAATCCAAAATTATGTTTTGCTTCTCTTGGTAGAGAATCTTTAAAATCCATAATCACGTATTCCTTCTGGATATCTTCTAATATTCATTAGAAAATCCTGTAGTTGTTTTCTGGAGTTCTATTTATTTTTACTCTGATTATTTATATTGTTCTTTAGATATTTAGTATAATTTTTTTGAGATGGAGTTTCACTCTTGTTGCTCATGGTGGAGTGCAGTGGCACAATCTCGGCTCACTGCAACCTCTCCCTCCCAGGTTCAAGTGATTCACCGGCCTCAGCTTCCTGAGTAGCTGTGATTACAGGTGCATGCCACCATGCTCAGCTAATTTTGTATTTTTAGTAGAGATGGGGTTTTTCCATGTTGGTCAAACTGCTCTTGAACTCCTGATCTCAGGTGATCCGCCCGCCTTGGCAATCCCAAAGTGCTGGGATTACAAGTAAGAGCCACCACTCCCAGCCTTAGATATTTAGTTTTAATCATATTTATGTGTAAGCCAGAATTAGAGTGGAGCACATCAGGGAGAACTAATACTGTGGTAAGAAAAAAAAAATAAACTACCAAGAGTAATACTACTCCACGTACTCTCATGTACCCTTCTTTATAATTGTCAGGTTACAAAAATCAGACATCAACTTTATCTTACTTAAGCAAAACAATATAAATGTGCAGAATTGGAGGTACCACAGAAGCTCTTGGACCTTAACAACAGGAGTTGTTGAGTTTTCCTTCTAATACATTGCCATTAAAGTGATTCAGTTACCTACTTTTAGCCTCCCTATGTCTGAGTTCAAAATTACAACCTTACAAGAGACAGAATCTGATTGGCCCTTATTTGAATTAGGTGTATCTATCTCTGAATCCATCAGTTATGCCTGAGAAGAATGGGAACAGGACTATATAATACTTGTTAAGTGGCAAACGCTATCTTATAGATAATAAATGTGGAGACATAGAAGTATTATAAATAATAATACATGTAAGATATGTATTAAGAGGTTTGTTGTAAGGAATTGACTTACATGATTGTGAGATCTGGCTAGTCAAATGAAACATCTGGAGGGCAGATAATCAGGAAGGATAGACCAGACCTGTCAGGCACAAGGTGAGGCTGTTATCCAGAGGCAAAATTTATTTTTCTTCAGGAAATCTTCCACTCTTTTCTTAGGACCTTCCAACTGAGTAGATACGAGTCTTCCAGATTACCTAGGATAGCCTCCCTTACTTAAAGTTAACTTATTATGGACTTTACTCACATCTACAAAACACCTTTACAGCAGCAATTAACGTTGGATTGAATAATGGGGAATTGTAGCCTAGCCAACTTGACATATAAAAATGACCATCACACTGAGTAAGGCCCATCTCTGTGGATTTGGGCTCAGCTTTCTAGATTAGAACAAGATAGTAACCATAAAAGGAGACATTGCAGAGATCTGGGGAGATTATCCTATGGGTATCTCTAAAATGTCTACTTAACAGCTCTAAGTTTTACATGTGTCACAGTATAATTTATTAAGTCATTAATTTTTAGGATTTTCCTTCTCGATGTGTTTTATCCCACCCCATTCCAAAAATGGAGTCAAACTCTTTGTGCTCCATTGCCTCAGAGGAGTTAGAACCAAAACCAGTAGATAACTACAGAATATTTCATTTTCCATTTAAAAAAAACTTCTCACCCAAGGTTAACAACACAGAAGCTACAGAGCCACCAGATTTCAAGTGTAATAAGCAGACATAGATAATGCCGATATTATTGATAACCCCCATTATTTAAGCACCATACAAGGCTTTTATATACTTTTTCAGTATTTATTTATTTATTTTCTATAACCACATATTAGAAGTGAACTTTTCATGTTCTTCTATGACTGATGGGAGGCCATCAAAAATGACTTGAATTTTATTGCATTTGGAATTTTTATTTCTTTAATTTTAAAATTTTATTTTAGATTCAGGCGTTACATGTGCAGGTTTGTCATGTAGATATATTGCAGAATGCTGAGGTTTGGGATACAGATGATTCCATCACCCAGTTACTGCGCCTAGTGTCCAGTAGTCATTTTTCAACCCTGGCTTTCCCTCTCAGTATCCCTTCTAGTAGTCCCAGTTTCTACTTCTGCCATCATTATGTTCATGAGTATCCAATATTTACTACCACTGATAATTGAGATCATGCAGTATTTGGTTTTCTGTTCATGAGTTCATTTACTTAGAAAAAATGGCCTCCAGCTCCATGCACCTGGCTCTAAAGGACAGGATTTTATTCCTTTTAGGACTGAGTAGCACTACATGGTATAGATATAGATATATAGATATATATGTGAGATACGTGTGTGTATATATATGTGTGTGTATATATATGTAGATAGATAGATAGATAGATTGATAGATAGATGGATATCTCACATTTTCTTTTTCAAATCCACCATTGATGGGCACCTAGGTTGATTCCATGTTTCTGCTGTTGTGAATAGTGCTGTGATGAACATACAAATGCATGTGTCTTTCTTTGGGAGAATGATTTGTTTTCTTTTGGATATATACACAGTAATGGGGTTGTTGGGTCAAATGGCAGTTCAGTTTTAAGTTTCTTGAGAAATCTCCAAACTGCTTTCACAGTGGATGACCTGATTTACATTTCCACCAAAAGAGTACAAGCATTCCTTTTTCTCTGCAGTCTCACCAACATCTGTTGTTTCTTCATTTTTTTAAATAATAATCACCCTGACTGGTGTGAAATGATATCTAATTGTGTTTTTGATTTGCATTTCTTTGTCATATGTTTATTGGCCAATTGTATGTCTTATTATTATTATTGGTTCATCATTTGTTTAAGTGTCTTATGGATTTTGTATATTACCCCTTTATCTTAAGCATAGTTTGTGAATATTTTTTCCATTCTGTAGGTTGTTTCTTTTACTGTACAGAAGCTCTTTAGTTTAATTAGGTCTCACTTGTCAATTTTGTTTCTGTTGCAATTGCATTTGAGGATTTAGTCATAAATTCTTTCCCAAGGCTGATGTCCAGAATGGTGTTTCCTAAGTTTTCTTCTAGGATTCTTACAGATTGAGGTCACACATTTTAATCTGTAATCCATCTTGAGTTAGTTTTTGCATATGGTGAAAGTTAATGGTCCAGTTTCATTGTTCTGCATGTGGCTATCTAGCACCATTTATTGAATAATGAGTCCTTTCACCATTACCTGTATTGATCGACTTTGTCAAAGATCACATGAGTGGAAATGGATGGCTTTATTTCTAGGTTCTCTATTCTGTTCCATTGGTCTATGACTGTTTTTGTTCCAGTACCATGCTGGTTTGGTTACTACAGCCTTATAGTATAGTTTGAAGTCAGGTAATATGATGCCTCCAGCTTTGTTCCTTTTGCTTAGGATTGCTTTGGCTATTCTGGCTATTTATTGGTTCCATATGAATTTTAAAATACTTTTTCTAATTCTGTGAAGAATGTTAATGGTATTTAACATTGATTCCATAGATTACTACTTCAATGATATTGATTCTTCCAATCCATGAGTGTAGAATATTTTTCCATTTGTTTGTGTAATCTATGATTTCTTTCAGCACTGTTTTTTAGTTCTCCTTGTAGAGATGTTTTACTTCCTGGGTAACATGTATTTTACATTTTTGTGGGACAGTAAATGGGATTGCGTTCTGGATTTTTTTCTCAGCATGTGTGCTATAGGTGTATACAAATGTTACTGATTTTTATATGTAGATTTTGTTTCCTGAAACTTTGATGAAGTTATTTATAAGTTCTAGGAGCTTTTGGACAGAGACTCTGGGGTTTTCTAGGTATGGAATTACATTGTTCACGAATAAAATAACAGTACAATGTTGGCTGTGGGTTTGTCATAAGTGATGCTTATTATTTTGAGGTATGTTCCTTTGATTCCTAGTTTGTTGAGGATTTTTCTCATGAATGGATGTTGGATTTTATCAAAAACTTTTTCCAAGCCTATTGAGATGATCGTATAGTCTTTGTTTTTCATTCTGTTTATATGATGAATCCCATTTATTGATTTGTGTATTTTGAAACAATTTCCTTGTATCACTGCAACAAAGCCTACCCGAATATGATGAATTAACTTTTTGATGTGCTCCTGGATATGGTTTGCTAGTATTTTGTTGAGAATTTTGGTGTCTATGTTCATGAGGAATAGTGGCCTAGTTTTTTTTCCCCCCTTTCATGATTTTGGCAGGTATTGGTAGTAGAGTAATGCTGGCTTTATAGAATAAGTCAAGAAGGAGTCCCTCCTCCTTGATTTTTATGTATAGCTTAGGTAGATTTGGTGCTATCTCTTCTTTGTATGTCTGGTAGAATTCCACTCTGAAACAACCTGGTCTGGAGTTTTTCATTGCTGTTTTTGTTGTTCAGTTGGTTGGTTGGTTGGTTGGTTGGTATGTTTTTTATTTTTATTTTTACTGATTCAATTTTGGAACTCGATATTAGTCTGTTTAGGATGTCAATTTCTTCCTGATTCAATATTGGGAAACTGTGTTTCCAGGAATTTATCCATTTCCTTTACATTTTCTAGTTTAGCTACATAGAGTTGTTCATCATAGTTTCTAAGAATTTTCAGTATATCTGTGGGATCAGTAGTAATGTCACCTTTGTGATTTCTGATTGTGATTATTTGGCTCTTTTCTTTCTCTGTTAATCTAGCTAGTAGTCTATTCATCTTGTTTATTCTTTCAAAAAACCAACTTTTGGTTTTGTTGACTCTTTGTATGGGTTTTTGGATCTCAATTTTGTTCAATTCTGCTCTGATTTTGGTTGTTTCTTTGCTTCTGCCTGCTTTGGGGTTAATTTGTTATTGTTTTTGTAGTTCTTCTAAGTTTTATGTCAGATTGGTAATTCAAGAAGTCTTTCTGAGGTAGGCATTTATTGTTATACATTTTTCTCTTAACATTGCTTTTGTTGTATCCCAGAGATTTTGGAATGTTGTGTCTCCATTTTTATTAATTTCAAAGAATGTTTTAATTTCTGCCTTAATTTTGTTGTTTACCCAAAAGTCATTTAGAAGCAAGTTTTTAAAATTTTCATGTAATTGTGTAGTTTCCAAGATCCTCTTGATATTGATTTCTATTTTTATTCCACTGTGGTCTTAGAGTATGGTTGGTTTCATTTTTTTTTTCAGTTAATTGAGACCTACTTTATTGCTGACCATGTGGCTGATTTTGGAGTATGTTCAGTGTGTGAATGACATGAACATATATTTTGTGGTTGATGAGTGGAGTATTCTGTAGATGTCTGTTAGGTCCAAGTGGCCAAGTGTTGAATTTAACTACATAATTTATTTGTTAATTTTCTTCCCCAATAATCTCCCTAATGCTGTTAATGGGGGTGTTGAAGTCCCTCACTATTATTGTGTGGCTATCTAAGTCTTTTGGTAGGTCTAGAAGTACTTGTTTTATAAATCTATGTGCTCTAAAGTTGGGTGCAGATATACTTTAAATAGATAAATCTTCTTAGATAATTGAACCTGTTACCATTATTTAGTGTCCTTCTTTGTTCTTTTTTACTGTTGTTGGTTTAAAGCCTGTTTTATCTCATATAAGAATAGCACTCCTGCTCTTTTTTGTTTTCTGTTTGGCTGGCAAATCTTTCTCCAACCTTTTACTTTTAGCCTATGGTTGTTGGTAAGTGAGATAGGTCTCTTGAAGACAGCAGATAACTGAGTCATTTTTTAACACAGCTTGCCATTCTGTGCCATTTAAATGGGGCATTTAGACAGTTTACATTCAAAGTTAATATTCATATGTGATGCTTTGATTTTATCATAAAGTGGTTAGCTAGTTGCTTTGTAGTTTCTATTGTATAGTCACTTTATAGAATCTGTGAGCTGTGTACTTAAATATGTTTTTGTTGTAGCAGGTATTGATCTTTTATTTCCATGTTTAGAACTCCCTTAAGAATCTCCTGTAAAGCTGGTTTAGTGTAATAAATTATTTTAGCAATTGTTTGTCTGGAAAAGATTTTATTTCTCCTTCACTTATGAAGCTTAGTTTGGCAGGTTATAAAATTCCAGTTTGATTTTTTTTCTAAGAATACTAAAAGTAAGCCCCCAAACATCTTCTGGCTTGTAAGATTTCTGCTGAGAAGTCCCCTGTTAGCCTGATGATGTTCCCTTTGCATATGATCTGACCTTTTTCTCTAGCTGCCTTTAAGATTTTTTTTCTTTAATATTGATGTTGGACAGTCTGGTGACTATATAGCTTGGTGGTGTTCATTTTCTATAGTATCTTGCAGGCATTCTCTAGACTTTTTGTATCTGGATGTCTATCTCTCTAGCCAGATTGGGAAATTTTTCTTAAATTGTTTCCTCAAACACATTTTCCAGGTTGTTTACTTTTACTCCTTCACTCTCAGGAATGCCAAAAATTTGTATCTTTGTTCATTTTACATAATCACATGTTTCTCAATAACTTTGTTCATTTTTTAAATTTCTTTTTTCAAGAATGAGTTTATGTCCTTTGCAGGAACATGGATGGAGTCCAGGTAATTATCCTTAGCAAACAAATGCAGAAACAGAAAACCAAATACTACATGTTTTCACTTATAAGTCAAAGCGACATGATGAAAATGCATGGACACATAGGGGAAAACAACACACACTGTGGCCTATCAGAGGGTAGAATCAGGAAAAATATGTAATGAGTACTAAATGTAATACCTGGATGATGAAATAATCTGAAATACAAACCCTTATGATACAAGTTTACCTATGTAACAAACCCACACAACATGTACTCCTGAACTTAAAAGTTAAATTTAAATAATAAAATAAAAGTCTTTTTTTCTTTATTTTCATATGACTGGGTTAGTCCAGAAGACTGTTCTTCAAACTGTAATATTCTTTCTTCTGCTTGATTCAGGCAATTGATAAAGCTTTCCAATGTAATTTTTGAAATTTCCTAAGTGAGTGATTCAATTCCAGAAGCACTGATTTATTTCTTTTTAAGATATTGATCTCGTCTTTATTTCCTGGATTGCTTTAGAAGTTTTCTTGTGTTGATTTTCAACTATGCCTTGAATCTCTTTGAGTTTCTTTGCAATCTGTATTAGCACATTTTTGCACTGCCATAGAGAAATACCCGAGATTGGGTAATTTATAAAGAAAAGAGGTTTAATTGGCCCATAATTCTGCAGACTGTACATAAAAGATGGCTTGGGAGGCCTCAGAAACATACAATCATTTCAGAAGACAAGGGAAAAGCAGTCACATCTTCACATGGCCAGCCAGGAGAAACAGAGAAGGGAGGAAGGTACTACACATATTTAAACAACCAAATATTATGAGAACTCACTCACTGTTAGGAGAACAGCACTCAGGGTGATAGTGTTAAACCATTAGAAACCACCCCCATTGTATTAGCCCATTTTCACATTGCTATAAAGAAATACAAAAGACTGGGTGTATTGGTCCATTCTCATGCTGCTAATAAAGACATACCTGAAACTGAGTAATCTATATAAAAGAAAAAGAGATCTAATTGATTCACAGTTCAGCATGGCTGGAGAGGCCTCAGGAAACTTAAAATCATAAAGGAAGGGGAAACAAACACATCCTTCTTTACACGGTGGCAGCAAAAGAGTTGCTAAGCAAAAGGGGGAGAAACCCTTTATAAGACCATCAGATCTCCTGAGAAGTCACTATCATGAGAACAGCATGAGGGTAGCCACCCCAATGATTAAATTATGTACCACCGGGTCCCTTTTATGACATGTGGGGATTATAAGGACTACAATTTAGAATGAAATTTGGTTGGGGACACAAAGCTTAACCACATAATTCTGCTCCCAGCCTAGGGAGCAGAATTTTTTTCCTCCTAGGCCTCTAGGCTTGTGATTGAAGAGGCTGCTGTGAAAGTCTCTGACATACCGTAGAGATATTTTCCCCATTGTCTTGGTGATTAACATTCAGCTTCTTGTTAATTATGCATATTTCTGCAACAGACTTGAATTTCTTTCTAAAAACTGGGTTTTTCTTGCCTGTTGCATCATCAGGCTGCAAATTTTTCAGACTTTTATGCTCTGCTTCCACTTGAATGCTTTGCTGCTTAGATATTTCTTCTGCCAGATACCCTAAATCATCTCTCTCAAGTTCAAAGTTCCACAGATCTCTAGGGCAGGGGAAAAATGCTGCCAGTCTCTTTTCTAAAGGATAACAAGAGTTACCTTCGATCCAGTTTCCAATAAGTTTCTCATCTCCATCTGAGACCACCTCAGCCTGGACTTTATTGTTCATATCACTATCAGCATTTTGGTTAAAGCCATTCAACAAGTCTCTAAGAAGTTCCAAACTTTCCCACATCTTCCTGTCTTCTGAGCCCTTCAATTCTCTAGGAAGTTCCAAACTTTCCAACTTTTTCCTGTCTTCTTTTGAGCCCTTCAAACTGTTCCAACCTCTGCCTGTTACCCAGTTCCAAAGTCACTTTCACATTTTCGGTGTCCTTCTAGCAGCACCCCACTCTCTGTGGTAGCAATTTACTGTATTATTCCATTCTGATTCTGCTAATAAAGGCATATCTGAGGCTGGTTAATTTATAAAGAAAAGAGGTGTAATGTACTCACAGTTCAACATGGCTTGGGAAGTCTCAGGAAACTTATAATCATGGAGGAAGGGGAAACAAACACGTCCTTCTTCACATGACAGCAGCAAAAAGAATTGCAAGCAAAAGGAGAAAGAACCCTTTATAAAACCATCAGATTTCAAGAGAACTCACTCACTGTCATGAGAACTACTTGAGGGTAACCACCACGATGATTAAATTACTTCCCACCAGGCCCAGTTCTTCACACGTGGGTATTATAGGAATTACAATTCAAAATGAGATTTAAGGGGGACACAGCCAAACCATATCACTGGGTAATTTATTTTAAAAAAGGTTTAATTGCTTCACAGTTCTGCATGGCTGGGAAGTCCTCAGGAAACTTACAATCATGGCAGAAGGAGAAGAGGCATGTATTGCATGGCAAAAGGTGATAGAGAATATGTCTGCATAGACAGAACTGTCAAACACTTATAAAACCATCAGATCCCATGAGAACTCACTCACTATCATGAGCACAGCATGAAGGAAATTACCTCCATGATCCAATCACTTCTCACCAGGCCTCACCAACAACACTGAGGATTACAATTGAACATAAGATTCAGGTAGAGAGACATATCCAAACCATACCATTCCAATCCTGGCCCCTCCCAAATATCACGTTCTTCTCACATTGAAAAATACAAACATGCCTTCCCCAAAGTCTTAACTCATTCCAGAATTAACTCAAAAGTTCACAGTCCAAAGTTTCATTTTAGACAAAGCAAGTCTCTTCCACCTATGAGCCTTTAAAATCAAACCCAAGTTAGTCACTTCACAGATACATTGAGGATATAGGCATTGGGTGAATATCCCCATTCCAAAAGACAGATATTGACCAAAAGGAAGGGGCTACAGGTCCCATGCAAGTCTGAAACCCAGCAGGGCAGTCGTTAAGTCTTAAAGCTCCAAAATAATCTCCTGTGACTCTATGTTTCACATTCAGGGTACACTGATGCAAGAGGTGGGCTCCCAAGGCCTTGGGAATCTCCACCTCTGAGGCTTTGCAGGGTACAGTCATGACAGCCACTTTCACAGGTTGGCATTGAGTGCCTACAGCTTTTCCAGGTACATGATGCAAGCTGTCAGTAGATCTACCATTCTGGGGTTTCAAAAATGGTGGTCCCCCTTCTCACAGTTTCACTAGGCACTACTGTTGGGGTCCACATGTTTCCTGAACAAAGGAATGAACACACAAGACAACACAAGACAAGACAAACATGGCGGCCGCCCCGAACGACA
>NW_012118744.1:114168-116823 GCF_000951035.1 Colobus angolensis palliatus | reverse complement strand
TTCGTTTGCAAGAGCAGGACTATAATGTTAATGGGGGAATGGCCTGCTCAGTTGTAAAAGCAGATAGTCCTCTACATTTCCCCTTTCCTTATTTACAAGTTTGAATTTCTTTCAAAACCATCATTACATGTTGAGCTCGCTGGGATTCGGTGTTTGCCATTTGGCACCGTCTCCAGCAGACTGTGAAAATGACAAAAGCAAGAACAATAATCAATACATTGCTAGAAATAGAGGTCAGTAAGGTTTTTACAGGGCTCATAGGGTTCAGAGACGTCAAATTTTGTGCAATACCAGTCATCAGATCTGCACCAGTCAGCAATGGTAACTGATTGTGAAATGTTTCAGAAATGTTCTGTGTTAATTCTTGTATTTCTAGGGAAAGATTATTATGACCAATTAAAAGTCTCTTTATCTCAGTCCAATTATGTACAGTGCTGTTAAAAGGAACAGGAGTAATACAAAATTGGGTAGTATTCCAATCACATTTCAACAAAGCTCATGTATACAACACTGTTAGCTGATCTCCTAACCAAGAAACTGTTTGTTCCAGATTATCCACTTGCTCAGTCAAATGAGCATCTATGTCTCGTTGCTGTTGCCACAACAAATGTGATTGTTCATGCCACTGTTGCACAAATTCTGCATTTTGTATACTCTGGTGTAGACCTAGTCAAGCAACAGCAGCGGTGGAAGCAATTGCTACAAGTCATATCACCGTGGTCATGATGATTCCAACCATCCTCCGGCTGTGGTGGACAAGATCTTGCATAACCTTGTAAATTTGAGTAACCTCAGCAGATTCACTCCAAGTACGTGTTAAGTTTGCAGGTACCCAGGTTTCTTTCCTGGCTCTTAGTATATAGAAATCGGAATGAGACTCATTCCAATTATTATTCCACCAAGTAGTATTTATACAATTTAACAATGTACAATTGTTTGTACAGTTAACTACCCTTGTATTATTATCCTATTTAAAAATTCCTGTCAACAACAAGTAAGGCTTTCTTACACATACAATAACATATCTAGAACTCTTTCGATGCAAAGATATATGGAAAGGGTTAGCAATATTAGTAGTAAGATTTAAGGACATGTTTCCCATGAAAGTGAACATTGGTTTATCAGCAGCTAGCAACTTTCAAATATAACTTTGTATTTGTGAGGTATTAGCCAAATGCGGCATAGGGGGTGATAGACCACCATCATGCCAAATAATAGTTTCAATGCCATCCACAGAAATGCTGTGATTACCTTTATGCCAACGTAGGTTGGCATGACCAAATTTAGTTTGAAAATCTCCATGTACACTCCAATCTGTGATAAGGTAATTACGACTTTTTCTTTTTACTTCTAATAATAATCACGGCCCACTACCTCTACACCTAGTCCACTCTAATTGGGAAACACCTCCGGACACATCAGGGATAGGGCATAAAGATAATGTAGTTGGTAGAGTTTCATTAAGTACTGTAGTATGATTATACTTAAAACTTTGAGCAACAATAATCATAGTAAAGGCAGAGATATGACTATAGTTACAGCAAACAGCCCAAGCCTCATGAGAAAGATGCAGACAATGTGGACTACTCCCAAGACATATAGGTAACCTTTGAACCCTAAATTGATATGAACTATTTACTATGCCAGTCTCTAATTCAGGATCCTGGTTTAAAAAGGCGATGGCATCCAAGCAGTATCATTAGTAAATACTGGGACTTCTCTGTCTCCCCAGGCCACACCTTGATATAAGGGTGGAAAAGGAATATAAACCCAGTATGTAAATTCTCCAGCTGTTACCTGACAAGTTACTATGGCCAGCATAGCCAGGAATAAAGTCAGTGGGGTTTTGGGCTGCCCGGCTTGTTGAACAACCCCTTCAGCTTTCTGAGTAAGCTTTTTCAGTTGACCTCATGTCGGGGGCTCCGCACGCCCAGTCCTGAAGGTGAATGTTCTCTGAGCGCTCAGATTCAGCTCCTGAAATTCCTTGAGGAACTCTTCGGATCAGCTCCTCTTCGTCATGGCACTGCTTCAACCGTCGAGATGGAAACCACTCGTCTCCGGCACCGGTACAGAAAAGAGCATAGCCTCGGCCTCATTGTGAAACTTTTCCTTTTAAATATTTTCCTTGTAATGAAGGATAATACACCAACAGATTACTGTTTTGCAGCTTTTCTAAAGGTTGTTGAAAATGTTTCACTGCTGCAGACTGCTGTAATTGGCGCCAATGGTTGAGAAAATTTAAAGTAAAAAGGGCTTTCAGAATTTAATGTATTGGGGAATCTCGCCCATTTCCCCCCTTTTTTGTTTAACTAACGGAGTTTTGAGTGTTCTATTAGTTCTTTTAACTATGGTCTGTCCTTTGGGAATTATAAGGAATTTCTGTTGTATGTGTAATATTCCACTGATTTAAGAATTTTTGGAAAGCTTTACTACAATAACCTGGTCCATTGTCAGTTTTAATTTTTTTTTTTTGGAACTCCCATTACAGCAAAACAAGATAATAAATGTTTTTTAACATGGGAAGTACTTTCTCCTGTTTGACATGTTGCCCATATGAAATGTGAATAAGTATCAACTGTTACATGAATATATGATAATTTTTCAAATGAAGGTAAATGGGTAACACCCATTTGCCATAATGAATTAGGACACAGA